>NC_088413.1:76820727-77030727 GCF_034236695.1 Oncorhynchus nerka | reverse complement strand
TGGAGGGAGGAGAGACAGGGGTGGTGGAGGGAGGAGACAGGTGTGGTGGAGGGAGGAGACAGGGGTGGTGGAGGGAGGAGACAGGGGTGGTGGAGGGAGGAGACGGGTTGTGGTGGAAGGAGGAGACAGGGGTGGTGGAGGGAGGAGAGACAGGGGTGGTGGAGGCAGGAGACAGGGGTGGTGGAGGGAGGAGACAGGGGTGGTGGAGGCAGGAGACAGGGGTGGTGGAGGGAGGAGACAGGGGTGGTGGAGGGAGGAGAGACAGGGGTGGTGGAGGGAGGAGACAGGGGTGGTGGAGGGAGGAGATAACAGGAACTGCATAGTGTGAGTATACAGTGTATTTACAGCCATTGATTGGCGAGGAGAAGAGTAGTAATTGCTTGATTAACAGGAAGGGAGGAGATTTAAATCGTTTCAGGTGTGTTTTTTCCTGCAGAACATTAGTTATGTGACACGTAACACCATTTGTAGCCAGACTACATGAATCCCATGAATGTTTACGAGTCAGACAGATCAGTGCAGACGACCATCCTGCTTTCTGACGAAAGACAACGGACTTCTGGCCTCTTAACCCTTAACCTCTTAACCTCTGTGTGTTGTAGCCAGAGGCCATCAGTGGTTCCTCCAGAATGAAGGGGGGCAGTGCCACCAAGATCCTACTGGAGACTATCCTGGCAGCCGGAAACAGCTGTGGTGGAGGGAAGAGACACACACGGAGGACACGACAGGTTTTGGAGGGAGGACACACACACACACACACACACACACACACGCATCCCTCACACACACACACACACACACGCATCCCTCACACCTGCAAACACACAAACGTGCACGTTAAGTATATTGAAAACACAGAAATACATCCATAAACTGTGTTTCAGCTGTGTGTGTATCTGTGTGTATCTGTGTGTATCTGTGTGTATCTGTGTGTATCTGTGTGTATCTGTGTGTTTGTCTGTCTGGTTGTGTATGTGTGTGTGTAGTAATTTCTTGATTAACAGTGGGAGGAGATTTGTGTATCTGTGTGTATCCTGCAGAACATTAGTTATCTGTGTGTATCTTTGTGTATCTGTGTGTTTGTCTGTCAGACAGATCAGTGCAGTGTGTGTTTTGACTATCTGGCCTATAACCCTAACCTCTTATCTGTGTGTATCTGAGGCCATCAGTGGTTCCTCCAGAATGAATCTGTGCCACCAAGATCCTCTGTGACTGTTTGTCTGTCTGGCTGCCTGTACCAACACACACGTATGTGTGTGTGTGTGTGTTTCATCTGTGTATACTGTATGTGTGCATCCTCACACACACACACATCTGTGTGTATCTGTGTGTATCTGTGTGTATCTGTGTGTTTGTCTGTCTGGTTGTGTATGTGTGTGTGTGTGTGTTTCTATCTGTGTATACTGTATGTGTGTGTATCTGTGTGTATCTGTGTGTATCTGTGTGTATCTGTGTGTATCTGTGTGTTTGTCTGTCTGGTTGTGTATGTGTGTGTGTGTGTGTTTCTATCTGTCTGTATGTCTGTATCTGTGTGTATATGTGTGTGTGTGTGTGTGTGTGTGTATACTGTATCTGTGTGTATCTGTGTGTATCTGTGTGTTTGTCTGTCTGGTTGTGTATGTGTGTGTGTGTGTGTTTCTATCTGTGTATACTGTATGTGTGTGTATCTGTGTGTATCTGTGTGTGTTTGTCTGTCTGGTTGTGTATGTTTGTGTGTGTGTGTGTTTCTATCTGTGTATACTGTATGTGTGTGTTTCTATGTGTGTATCTGTGTGTGTATCTGTGTGTTTGTCTGTCTGGTTGTGTATGTGTGTGTGTGTGTGTGTTTCTATCTGTGTATACTGTATGTGTGTGTATCTGTGTGTATCTGTGTGTGTTTGTCTGTCTGGTTGTGTATGTTTGTGTGTGTGTGTGTTTCTATCTGTGTATACTGTATGTGTGTGTATCTGTGTGTATCTGTGTGTGTTTGTCTGTCTGGTTGTGTATGTTTGTGTGTGTGTGTGTGTGTTTCTATCTGTGTATACTGTATGTGTGTGTTTCTGTGTGTGTATCTGTGTGTGTATCTGTGTGTGTTTGTCTGTCTGTGTATCTGTGTTTGTATATGTGTATATCTGTGTGTGTATATCTGTGTGTGTTTGTCTGTGTATCTGTGTGGTTGTGTATGTTTGTCTGTATCTGTGTGTTTGTATCTGTGTATATGTGTGTGTTTATGTGTGTACTGTGTGTTTGTGTTCTACAGAGTTCTCCTGGACATGATGAGAGGATATGAGAGAGTCTATAGTGTCACCTACAGTCACAGTGACCAGATAGCAACACTGCTACAGACCGCAGGACTCAGGTACGACAACATCAGACAAACTTCAGACAAACATCAGACCAACAACTGTGGTTAAAACCACCAAGATGTTTGTGTGTGTGTGTGTGTGTGTGTGTGTTTCAGCTTGCAGTGTGGTGGACGTGTGTGTTACCTGTCCTGGGGGTCTCTAGGTTTAGTGGGACTCATCGATGCCAGCGAGTGTATCCCGACATTCGGAGCAGGTGAGTGTGTTTGAGGACAGGGTATCCTGACATTCAGAGCAGGTGAGTGTGTTTGAGGACAGGGTATCCTGACATTCAGAGCAGGTGAGTGTGTTTGAGGACAGGGTATCCTGACATTCAGAGCAGGTGAGTGTGTTTGAGGACAGGGAGAGGAGATAGTGGACTAATACAGGGACACGATACAGACCAAACCATAGACACTACATTGGATGTGTGTTAGTGATTGTGAAGTAAATACCCAATTACTGTGTGTGTGTGTGTGTGTGTGTGTGTGTGTGTGTGTGTGTGTGTGTGTGTGTGTGTGTGTGTGTGTGTGTGTGTGTGTGTGTGTGTGTGTGTCAGACTATGAGGACATCCGAGGCTTCATCAGTGGAGGATACCAGGACATGGACAACATAGAGGGAGACCTCACATCACTGGTACAGAACTACTATTTATGACATCACTGGTACAGTACTACTGTTGGTGACATCACTGGTACAGAACTACTGTTGGTGACATCCCTGGTACAGAGCTACTGTTGTTGACATCACTGGTACAGAACTACTATTTATGACATCACTGGTGCAGAACTACTATTTATGACATCACTGGTACAGTACTACTGTTGGTGACATCACTGGTACAGAACTACTGTTGGTGACATCACTGGTACAGAACTACTGTTGGTGACATCACTGGTAGGGAACTACTGTTGGTGACATCACTGGTACAGTACTACTGTTGGTGACATCACTGGTAGGGAACTACTGTTGGTGACATCACTGGTACAGTACTACTGTTGGTGACATCACTGGTACAGTACTACTGTTGGTGACATCACTGGTACAGTACTACTGTTGATGACATCACTGGTACAGTACTACTGTTGGTGACATCACTGGTACAGTACTACTGTTGGTGACATCACTGGTACAGTACTACTGTTGGTGACATCACTGGTACAGTACTACTGTTGGTGACATCACTGGTACAGTACTACTGTTGGTGACATCACTGGTACAGAACTACTGTTGGTGATCTGGCCTGATGCCCTTTCCAGTTTACAGAATAAATAGTCCCGTTTATCATCAGGCAGAAATGACTGCCAAGCCAAATGTCAGCTGAAGGGAGACCATGAGTCATGGGCAATATATTGTACAGAGAGAGAGAGAGAGAGAGAGAGCTGACACGCTTATTTTATTACCATATTTTCTAACAGTGTGTTTGTGTGTGTGTGTGATATTTCCAGGGATCCCAGTTCTGTATAGCCCATGAGGACTTTGTGAGTCTGGTTCTGCCTACTTTGAGTGACAGAGACACCGTCCTACTGCTATACACATGTCATGGTGAGCCCACTGAGCTAAAGCCCGGGCACTAACACATGTCCTTGGGTCTCAGACAAGGTTACTAATAATTGTTGAGCATAAACAGTGTTAGGCCGGATTCAATATGATCGCTATTAAAAGGAAAGGTTGCACAATATATATTCCACAAATCTAACGTAGCTAGAATACATAATCAATCTAAAACAGTCAAAAGTTTAGAATTTCACAATTTGAATTATATTTATCAAAAAATTAATATACCAACATTTTGGCTTTGACATCAAGAAAGGGACAGCCTGCTGGTGGCTTCGGTGGTGGAGGCCAATCTAAAGGGCCAATCTACAGGGCCAATCTACGGGGCAAATCTACAGGGCAAATCTACAGGGCCAATCTAAGGGCCAATCTACAGGGCCAATCTCCAGGGCCAATCTACAGGGCCAATCTACAGGGCCAATCTAAGGGCCAATCTAAGGGGCCAATCTACGGGGCCAATCTACGGGGGCAATCTACAGGGCCAATCTAAGGGCCAATCTACGGGGCCAATCTACAGGGCCAATCTAAGGGGCCAATCTAAGGGCCAATCTAAGGGGCCAATATAAGGGGCCCATCTACTGGCCAGGGTCCCGGTCTAGAAGCACGGTTTTGAGTGCTCCTACAGGAAGCTGTATGGATCTGTACCTGCTGCAATGAAGTTTAGTAGAATGGAGGCTGTATAGATCTGTACCTGCTGCAGTGTAGTTTAGTAGAATGGAGGCTGTACCTGCTGCAGTGTAGTTTAGTAGGATGGAGGCTGTATGGATCTGTACCTGTGGCAGTGTAGTTTAGTAGGATGGAGGCTGTATGGATCTGTACCTGTGGCAGTGTAGTTTAGTAGGATGGAGGCTGTATGGATCTGTACCTGTGGCAGTGTAGTTTAGTAGGATGGAGGCTGTATAGATCTGTACCTGCTGCAGTGTAGTTTAGTAGGATGGAGGCTGTACCTGCTGCAGTGTAGTTTAGTAGGATGGAGGCTGTAGGGATCTGTACCTGCTGCAGTGTAGTTTAGTAGGATGGAGGCTGTGTGGATCTGTACCTGTGGCAGTGTAGTTTAGTAGGATGGAGGCTGTATGGATCTGTACCTGCTGCAGTGTAGTTTAGTAGGATGGAGGCTGTATGGATCTGTACCTGCTGCAGTGTAGTTTAGTAGGATGGAGGCTGAATGGACCTCTACCTGTGGCAGTGTAGTTTAGTAGGATGGAGGCTGTACCTGCTGCAGTGTAGTTTAGTAGGATGGAGGCTGTATAGATCTGTACCTGTGGCAGTGTAGTTTAGTAGGATGGAGGCTGTATGGTTCTGTACCTGCTGCAGTGTAGTTTAGTAGCATGGAGGCTGTATGGATCTGTACCTGTGGCAGTGTAGTTTCGTAGGATGGAGGCTGTACCTGCTGCAGTGTAGTTTAGTAGGATGGAGGCTGTATAGATCTGTACCTGCTGCAGTGTAGTTTATTAGGATGGAGGCTGTATGGATCTGTACCTGCTGCAGTGTAGTTTAGTAGGATGGAGGCTGTAGGGATCTGTACCTGCTGCAGTGTAGTTTAGTAGGATGGAGGCTGTATGGATCTGTACCTGTGGCAGTGTAGTTTAGTAGGATGGAGGCTGTATAGATCTGTACCTGCTGCAGTGTAGTTTAGTAGGATGGAGGCTGTACCTGCTGCAGTGTAGTTTAGTAGAATGGAGGCTGTATAGATCTGTACCTGTGGCAGTGTAGTTTAGTAGGATGGAGGCTGTATGGTTCTGTACCTGCTGCAGTGTAGTTTAGTAGGATGGAAGCTGTATGGATCTGTACCTGTGGCAGTGTAGTTTTGTAGGATGGAGGCTGTACCTGCTGCAGTGTAGTTTAGTAGGATGGAGGCTGTATGGATCTGTACCTGCTGCAGTGTAGTTTAGTAGGATGGAGGCTGTATGGATCTGTACCTGCTGCTGTGTAGTTTAGTAGGATGGAGGCTGTATGGATCTGTACCTGTGGCAGTGTAGTTTAGTAGGATGGAGGCTGTATAGATCTGTACCTGCTGCAGTGTAGTTTAGTAGGATGGAAGCTGTATGGATCTGTACCTGTGGCAGTGTAGTTTAGTAGGATGGAGGCTCCATCCTACTTGCAGTATATCATGGTAGCCATTTACCTGGATGTATTGCTACTGCTGCTAGTAACTTTATTAATGTTCGTACTCAGGTTAGCATGTGGCTAGCTCTAGCTACCATCGTTGTGCTAATAGCCTAAAGGGGCTATGCTAACAGCCAAATATCAAAAATATTTTTTTCTAAAACAATGAGGACTCGGTATGTTGTGGGTCTCCACTGTTTTGTGTGTTCTTCTCCTGTTGTGTGTTCACTCCTGTCGTGGGTTCTTCTCCTGTTGTGTGTTCACTCCTGTCGTGGGTTCTTCTCCTGTTGTGTGTTCACTCCTGTCGTGGGTTCTTCTCCTGTTGTGTGTTCACTCCTGTTGTGTGTTCTTCTCCTGTTGTGTGTTCTTCTCCTGTTGTGTGTTCTTCTCCTGTTGTGTGTTCTTCTCCTGTTGTGTGTTCACTCCTGTTGTGTGTTCACTCCTGTTATGTGTTCACTCGTGTTCTTCTCTTGACTTGTCTTTTCAAATCGTGACTTCGGTCAAATTCTAATAAAATATACATTTTATTCAAAACACAAATGTAAAGTGATATGTCATATTGGGACTTTTAGTTGGAAGTAGGAAACTAATCAGAAGGTTTAACAGCAACCTAATTCTGCAGTCTTATTCCAGCAATTCCTCAGATTGAATTACAGCCTCTCTGTCCCAGACAATGCCATCTGTTTTTGTTTAGATGACGTTGGTGATGTAGAGAAGATGGTCCACAGAGTGAGAGAGAAGACCTCCAACCTACACTCTCTCTATCACGGACTAGAGGGAGACACCGCTGTTGTACGTGCACGCACGCACACACGCACGCACACACACACACACACACACTGATTGGCATACACGCGTGTGTTTGTTTTCCTGAGGGATTGCCTGTGTGTGTGTGTGTGTGTGTGTGTGTGTGTGTGTGCCGTGTGAGTGTGTGTGTGTGTGTTAACTGTGCCGTGTGTTTTCAGGACAGCATTGGTCTCCTGTGTTCATCTGTCCTCAACATAACCTGGCCCTCCTCCTCTACTGTCCACATGGTACATCACATGACTTCAGTCAGTTCAATACAGATCTATAGTGGTACATCACATGACTTCAGTCAGTTCAATACAGATCTATAGTGGTACATCACATGACTTCAGTCAGTTCAATACAGATCTATAGTGGTACATCACATGACTTCAGTCAGTTCAATACAGATCTATAGTGGTACATCACATGACTACAGATCTGCTTTTATTCTGCTCATTCTCAACCTCTCAACTCATCAATTTTTCTCTCTCTACCCCAACCCCCTCTCTCTCTCTCTCCCTCCCCCCTCGCTATCGCTCTCTCCCCTTGCTATCTCCCCCACCTCTCTCTCTCTCGATATCTCTATCTCTCCCCTCTCTCTCTCTCTCTCTCCCTCCCCCTCGCTATCGCTCTCTCCCTTACTATCTCTCCCACCCCTCTCTCTCTCCCCCTCGATATCTCTCTCTCTCCTTGCTATCTCTCCCCCTCTCTCTCTCTCCCTTGCTATCTCTCCCCCTCTCTCTCTCTCCCCTTGCAATCCCTCCCTCTCCAGCAGTGGGAGCTGTCCAGTAAGTTGGTGCTGAATGCTGTGAGTACAGGAAGTCACATTTTAAAGGGAAAGATCTACAGGAACCACATGGTAGACCTACAGGTCACCAACAGCAAACTGTACCACAGGGCTATACACATACTACAGGTACACACACACACACACACACACACACACACACACACACACACACACACACACACACACACACACACACACACACACAGTAACCATCTCTCTCCCTGTAGAAGTTGTCAGGTGTCTCCCTGACCCAGTGTGAGGAGGCTCTATTGAAGGCCATCTATCATGTGGAGCAACTTCCAGAGGACATCACCTCAGCTGGGGTCACCACACACACACTCACCGCCAGCCGCAGGAACAGGGTAAAACACACACACACACACACACACACACACACACACACACACAACCAGCAGCATGTGACAGGGGCAAGAGTCCATTACAGATTACAAAGGAAGACCCAGCCGTGATCTGCCCAACAATTCCTCTCTACCAGATAAACTCATTGCATTTTATGCATGCTTTAAAAATAATAAAAATAAATAAATAAATAATAACATTGTGCCGGGTCAGAGGGCCGCCACCGACCCAGAAGATTGGGTGATCTCGCTCTCCGAGGCCCGACATGAGTAAAGTCTTTAATCAGGTCAGTACCCACAAGGCCGCGGGGCCCAATGCTATTCCAGGTTTGCGTTCTCAGATCACGTCCCGGTCTGGATCCCCACGTGTTTTAAAGATGACCACCATCATTCAAATCAAATCAAACTTTATTAGTCACACGAGTGGAATACAACAAGTGTAGACTTTACCGTGAAATGCTTTACTTTTACAAGCCATTAAACAACCGTGCAGTTCAAGAAGAAGAACATATTTACCAAGTAGATTAAAATAAAAAAAGTAATCATAGAAAGTAACACAATAAGAATAACAATTTCTGTTCCTAAGAACTCTAAGACTTCTTGCCACAATGACTATCACCCTGTAGCATTCACATCTGTAATCAGGAAGTGCTTTGAGAGGCACTATGATACACATCAACTCTACCATCCCAGACACCCTAGAACAATTCCAATTAGCATACCGCCCCAACAGATCCATAGACGACACAATCTCAAGTTGCACTCCACACTGCCATCACCCACCTAGATAAGAGGAATACCTCAACCCAGCAAAAAAAAAGAAAAGTCCCCTTTTTCAGGACCCTGTCTTTCAAAGATAATTTGTAAAAAATTATAATAACTTCACAGATCTTCATTGTAAAGGGTTTAAATGCTGTTTCCCATGCTCGTTCAATGAACCATAAACAATTAATGAACATGCACCTGTGGAACGGTCATTAAGACGCTAACAACTTACAGACGGTAGGCAATTAAGGTCACAGTTATGAAAACTTAGGACACTAAAGAGGCCTTTCTACTGACACTGAAAAACACCAAAAGAAAGATGCCCAGGGTCCCTGCTCATTTGTGTGAACCTGCCTTAGGCATGCTGCAAGGAGGCATGAGGACTGTAGATGTGGCCAGGGCAATAAATTGCAATGTCCGTACTGTGAGACGTCTAAGACAGCGCTACACGGAGACAGGACGGACAGCTGATCATCCTCACAGTGGCAGACCACGTGTAACAACACCTGCACAGGATCAGTACATCCGAACATCACACCTGCGGGACAGTTACAGCACGGCAAAAACAACTACCCGAGTTACACACGGTTTTGCTCACCAGGGGTGATGGTCGGATTCGCGTTTATCGTCGAGGGAATGAGCGTTACACCGAGGCCTGTACTCTGTAGCGGGATCGATTTGGAGGTGGAGGGTCCGTCATGGTCTGGGGCGGTGTGTCACAGCATCATCGGACTCAGCTTGTTGTCATTGCAGGCAATCTCAACACTGTGCGTTACAGGGAAGACATCCTCCTCCCTCATGTGGTACCCTTCCTGCAGGCTCATCCTGACATGACCCTCCAGCATGACAATGCCACCAGCCATACTGCTTATTCTGTGCGTGATTTCCTGCAAGACAGGAATGTCAGTGTTCTGCCATGGCCAGCGAAGAGCCCGGATCGCAATCCCATTGAGCACGTCTGGGACTTGTTGGATCGGAGGGTGAGGGCTAGGGCCATTCCCCCCAGAAATTTCTGGGAACTTGAAGGTGCCATGGTGGAAGAGTGGGGTAACATCTCACAGCAAGAACTGGCAAATCTGGTGCAGTCCATGAGGAGGCAATGCACTGCAGTACTTAATGCAGCTGGTGGCCACACCAGATACTGACTGTTACTTTTGATTTTGAACCCCCCTTTGTTCAGGGACACATTATTCCATTTCTGTTAGTCACATGTCTGTGGAACTTGTTCAGTTTCTGTCTCAGTTGTTGAAACTTGTTATGTTCATACAAATATTTACACATGTTAAGTTTGCTGAAAATAAAACGCAGTTGACAGTGAGAGGACGTTTCTTGGCAGGCCTTATCACCAGCAACAGTTAGACAGCCTACAGGGAGGTCAGTGACCTGGTAGTGTGGTGCCGGAACAATAACCTCTCACTCAACGTCAATAAGACCAAGGAGCTGTTTGTGGACTACAGGAAACGGAGGGGACGAGAACGCCCTCATCCACATCGACGGGGCTGCAGTGGAGCGGGTCGAGGACTTCAAGTTCCTCAGTGTCCACATGCACACAGTCGTGAAGAAGGCGCGACAGCACCTCTTTCCCCCTCAGGAGGTGGAAAGGTTTGGCATGGGCCCTAAATCCTCAAAATGTTCTACAACGGTAGCATTGAGAGCATCTTCACTGGCCGCATCGCTACTTGTTATGACAATAGCACTGCCCTCGATCGCGCAGACGGCCCAGTACATCACTGGGGCTGAGCTCCCTGCCATCCAGGACCTCTATATCAGGCGGTGTGAAAGGAAAACCCGGAAAATTGTTAAAGACTACAGCCATCCAAGCTATCAACTGTTCTCTCTGCCTCTGCATGGCAGGCGGTACACCGTGCATCAAGTCTGAAACCAACAGACTCCTGAAGAGCTAGTAGCCCCATGCCATAAGACTGCTAAATAGAGAACTAAATATCAATCTGAGTTGACGTTTGTATCTTATTCTTATTTTTGCACTGCACACTCATAGGGCCCTACAGACTACACACACTGATACTCCAACATACACACACACCAACACACACTACACACACTGATACTCCAACATACACACACACCAACACACACTGATACTCCAACATACACACACACCAACACACACTACACACACTGATACTCCAACATACACACACACCAACACACACTGATACTCCAACATACACACACACCAACACACACTACACACACTGATACTCCAACATACACACACACCAACACACACTGATACTCCAACATACACACACACCAACACACACTACACACACTGATACTCCAACATACACACACACCAACACACACTACACACACTGATACTCCAACATACACACACACCAACACACACTGATACTCCAACATACACACACACACCAACACACACTACACACACTGATACTCCAACATACACACACACCAACACACACTGATACTCCAACATACACACACACCAACACACACTACACACACTGATACTCCAACATACACACACACCAACACACACTACACACACTGATACTCCAACATACACACACACCAACACACACTACACACACTGATACTCCAGCACACACACACACCAACACACACTACACACACTGATACTCCAACATACACACACACCAACACACACTACACACACTGATACTCCAACATACACACACACCAACACACACTACACACACTGATACTCCAGCACACACACACACAAACTCCATCATTTATAATATGCACATACATTTATACTGACTCTACACACACACACGCACTCACATACAATCATCATATACGCTGCTGCTACTCTGTTTATCATATATCCTGACGCCTATACATATCTACCTCTATCACGTCAGTATCCCTGCTCAGTGTAAATAATGGTGCTGGAACTGACCCTGTATATAGTATGCTTCATTGGAGGCTGCTGAGGGGAAGACGGCTCATAGTAAAGGCTGGAATGGAAGGAATGGAATGGTAAAGAAATGAAAACCATGTGTTTGATGCCATTCCACTTACTCCATTCCAGCCTTTACTATGAGCCGTCATCAGCAGCCTCCACTGGTATGCTTACTTTGTATTCTACTTGCATATTTTATATCTTCTGTGTTTTTCTTCTACCTTGTTATTTTTAGTGCTACATTGTTATTGATTATTGAAAAGCATTTCACTGTACTTGTGACATTATTAAAACAGTGACACAAACGGCTATCTGTCTGTCAATTGCTAACCTGTGTGTTCTCTCTCTCTCTCTCTCTCTCTCTCTCTCTGTGTGTGTGTGTGTGTGTAGGTGGTCCCGCTGGCGTTAGTCTGTCTGCTGATTGGTTGCTCTCTCTCTGAGGCGGAGTCTCGTCTGGAGTCCCACCCAGTGGTGCGTGACGCTGTAGAGGCTTGTCTGACATCATCACAACATCTGACATCATCACCAGGAGACCAGAACTCCACAAATCATTGACTTCCTATAGTTTGAAACTTTATGATACTATAGTATTATAATTATACTATACTTTGATTAACTATACTTTAATAATATGTTTTGATAAGATCAGTTCGTAAACTCTAAAGGAATGTGGTGGATATAACCTTAATCATTTATCTTCCATTTACTAACATAACAAACACTACATAGTATGATAACATTCGGAAAGTATTCAGACCCATTGACATTTCCCACATTTTGTTACGTTACAGCCTTATTCTAAAATTGATTAAAAATAAATAAAAAATCAGCAATCTGTACACAGAACCCCATAATTATAAAGTGAAAACAGGTTTGTAGAATGTTTGCAAATGTATTAAAAACAAACATAAATAGCTTATTTACATATGTATTCAGACCCTTTGATATGAGAATCGAAATTGAGCTCAGGTGCATCCTGTTTCCATTGATCATCCTTGAGATGTTTCTACAACTTTACCTGTGGTAAATTCAATTTATTGGACATGATTTGTAAAAGGCACACACCTGTCTATATAAGGTCCCACAGTTGACAGTGCATGTCAGAGCAAAAACCAAGCTATGAGGTCGAAGGAATTGTCCGTAGAACTCAGAGACAGGATTGTGTCGAGGCACAGATCTGTGGAAGGGTACCAACACATTTCTGCACCAATGAAGGTCCCCAAGAACACAATGGCCGCCATCATTCTTAAATGGAAAAAGTTTGGAACCACCAAGGCTCTTCCTAGAGCTGGCCACCCGGCCAAACTGACCAATCAGGGGAGAAGGGCTTCTGTCAGGGAGATGACCAAGAACCCGATGGTCACTCTGACTGAGCTCCAGAGTTCCTCTGTGGAGATGGGAGAACCTTCCAGAAGGACAAACATCTCTGCAGCACTCCACCAATCAGGCCTTTATGGTAGAGTGGCCAGACGGAAGCCACTCCTCAGTAAGAGGCACATGAGAGCCCGCTTGGAGTTGGCCAAAAGGCCCATTAAGGACTCTCTTAAGGCCTGGACTGATGAAACCAAGATTGAACTCTTTTGCCTGAATGCCAATTATCACGTCTGGAGGAAACATGGCACATCCCTACGGTGAAGCATGGTGGTGGCAGCATCATGCTGTGGGGATGTTTTTGAGCTGCAGGGACTGGGAGACGAGTCAGGATCGAGTAAGAGATGAACAGAGAAAAGTACAGCGAGATCCTTGAAGAAAACCTGCTCCAGAGTGCTCAGGACCTCAGACTGGGGCGAAGGTTCACCTTCCAACAGGACAACGACCTTAAACACACAGCCAAGACAACGCAGTAGTGGCTTCGGGACAAGTCTCTGAATACCCTTGAGTTGCCCAGCCAGAGCCCGGACTTGAACCCGATCGAACATCTCTGGAGAGACCTGAAAATAGCTGTGCAGCAACGCTCCCCATCCAACCTGACAGCACTTGAGAGGACCTGCAGAGAAGAATGGGAGAAACTCCCCAAATACAGGTGTGCCAAGCTTGTAGCATCATTCCCAGGACTTGAGTCTCTAATCGCTGCCAAAGGTGCTTCAACAAAGTTCTGAGTAAAGAGTCTGTATATTTATGTAAATGTGATATTTCCATTTTTTATTTGTAATACATTTTCAACAATATTATTATTTTTTTTTGCTTTGTCATTATGGGATGTTGTGTTTAGATTGACGAGGATATTTTTTATTTTATTTAATACATTTTAGAATAAGGCTGTAACAGTTAATCTTTCAATCACCCATGTGGGTATATGCTCTTAAAAACCAATGAGGAGATGGGAGAGGCGGGACTCGCAGCCCATCAAGCGTCACAAATAGAACCAAGTTCTATTTTAGCGCCTGGCTACGCAGACGATCCTGGTTACGCGTGAGCAGTGTGGGTGCAATGATTGAATAACATGTATGTGTAAATTTAATTTGCAACGCCCCCACATAGGGCAGTAGAACAGCAGACTGTAACCATGACAACAAGGTAGCACCAGAGGGCAGTAGAACAGCAGACTGTAACCATGACAACAAGGTAGCACCAGAGGGCAGTAGAACAGCAGACTGTAACCATGACAACAAGGTAGCACCAGAGGGCAGTAGAACAGCAGACTGTAACCATGACAACAAGGTAGCACCAGAGGGCAGTAGAACAGCAGACTGTAACCATGACAACAAGGTAGCACCAGAGGGCAGTAAAACAGTGGACTGTAACCATGACAACAAGGTAGCGCCAGAGGGCAGTGGAACAGCAGACTGTAACCATGACAACAAGGTAGCACCAGAGGGCAGTAGAACAGCAGACTGTAACCATGACAACAAGGTAGCGCCAGAGGGCAGTAGAACAGCAGACTGTAACCATGACAACAAGGTAGCACCAGAGGGCAGTAGAACAGCAGACTGTAACCATGACAATAAGGCAACACCAGAGGGCAGTAGAACAGCAGACTGTAACCATGACAACAAGGCAGCACCAGAGGGCAGTAGAACAGCATACTGTAACCATGACAATAAGGCAGCACCAGAGGGCAGTAGAACATAACATGAGAAAATCTACTGCAACTGTAGTTGGAAAGAAAGCCGTAGGTTGATTTCCTGCCTGGGTTAGATGGGTTGGTGTTGCATTGCAGACTGTTATATCATATGATGTGGTTAGCTGCTATGTTAAACACCTATTGAGGCGTTGTGAGATCTGGCATTCGTCCGCAATGTAGTAGGGCAGGAACTCGACCGTATAGAGACGTTGGAGCTGGACGCCACGTTGTTACCTCTGAACAGTCCATTCACCCACTCATGAGCTGTGATGTTCAGACATTTCCATCAATTGCTATTGGACAATCTTGACCAGAAACCTGTGGGCCACATGGTTAGAATATCAGCACCTATAAGCCAACATGTCAAAGCTGTGATCCACCTCTAGCTATTTGGAGTTATCTGTTAACAAAGCCTATGTTCTGACACAGTCCTGAGGTCTCATTGGTTCACTTCCAGTTATAAAAAAAATCTGTTTCAGACCATTTTCTAAAACATTTTCTTCAAAGCAAGTTTACCTAAACAGTTAAGGGACATAGAACATACTTGAGAATATTCTAAACTTTCCGCAGTGCATCCATGTTTCCTGACATTAATCAACATTCTAAATGTAAAATCTCCTGTAGGGATCCGTCTCCCAGTGAGATAATATTTATCACAAAAAAGGTCTGAACGTATCCCACAGCCAATGTAGCATTGTGCTGATACTGACAGTGTCTGTTTCTGCCTTGTGTCCGTGAGGCTACGGCTCAGATTGGACTGTGGTGTAACACATCCTCAATCCCTCTGTGGCAAATTAAAAGACACGCACACACGCACGCACACACACACACACACACACACACACACACACACACACACACACACACACACACACACACACACACACACACACACACACGCACACACATAGAGGATTAGAGTAACATGGGTGCTGTTCTCTCTCGGAGTGACTGAGCTGCTTTAGATCCGGTATCCTGGAGCCAATGTGGCACTCCTGGTGCACTGTACACACACTACACACACAGTACACACGACACACACACTACACAAACATTACACACACTGAACAGAATCTAAAAAGGGATCTCACTCTCCTCTTCACAAAATAGTTAGTCTTTATCTGAACTAGATCTTTTACAAAAGAGTTTAAATGTTCGAGTCAGTGGAAATCTTACGCATGGTACCTTTAAGCAGCAACACATTTCAACTAAACAGTATTTTTCATTTAAAATATTTTATTTTATTCATTATTATACATTAAAATACATTAGAATCTTCATTTGAAACTTTACATGGTGTTCCCAAGGTTATGTCACACAAGATTGACAGCCGAACGGACCAATAGCAGCATAGACATGTCCCACAGCACCACCAACCAACCAATAGGACTTGATTGACGCCCAAAACAAAACAAAACATAGACTGCGTAGACTGAGCCTGAGAGAATCGTAGTGCACATCTCTGTCTCAACCCTGTGTAAAGATATGTTACAGTGTAGATATATAGATATGAGGACTTCGCTCTAAACTACAAGTGTCAAAGTCCATCCTGTTTGATCTTACCCATAAATATATTCAATACATCCAGATAACCCTTCAGTCAGGTACGACAACAACAACAACAGCAATACCAGCTGTACCGCTAATAATGAGATTAAAGATAGAGATATATGTCTCTCTTCACTCTCCCTCATCTCTCTTGACACCATGGTTGCAGTAAAAGCCTATTTATGCTTGATCCGAAAAAAATGTGGTCGGAGGCTCTGAACGGAAGGTGTGACGCAATTGCAGAGCCTCCAGAGGCACACGGAGACCAAACTGGGCTCTGTACCGCATCGCCGTTGGCCTTTCCAACTCTGTACCAATGCGGACGGTTCCGTATAGCTCCTCATTGAAATGATTGGTTGACAATCTCACTTCCTTGACAACAGCTCTGCGCTGCTCGGCGATGGGCAAGAAGAATGAATTGCCTTGACTTCTGCAGAGGCCATAATCACCGTAAATGCTGCTCCGGCCAATGCAGACGTCGGATTGACCACGCAACGTCTTTATTAAGACTTTAGTGATTACCGTTCCACATGGTTAAAGCCCTCCTGCGTCATATCGCTTGACAAAACAACTGAACGCAACAACACAGACGCAGATCAGGGGTGCGTTACCTTGACAACTCAACAACAACAACTTTCACGGGTCTGACAGAAAGCAGACACTTAAACAGTTTCCGTACTAGTGATGAGCGATTAACGGAAATGTTGTACTTTTTTTTTAGCTATTAAACAACTAATTGACTGAAGTCAGTTCAATTACTTGAATTACATTAATTTTTTTGTGTGAGACCAACACACAAATCATTCAAGAGAGAAATCAATTCAAGAACTATGTGGGACGCTGGGCTGAAGGGAGTTGTAGTTTTCATAGACGGGTTGGATTCACAACTATGGGGCAAAACAGATATCCATTCTTATCCAATGTTTATCGAATACATAAATACATGTATTGATGAGCTAGCGATTTTTTTTTGCCATATTGGCATTGACATGAAATCAGCCAAAACAAGACATGATATCAATAACAAGAAACATCCAGAATCCCCACACGCTAGTTTCTTGTCATTCTTGCTAGCAATCTGGCCATCCAGAATCACAACAACAGGTTGACTTCTGCCCCACGGAAGCGCGCACATCGTTTTCGTGATATCAGCTAACCCATCTATATATATATATATATATGACTTTAAAGAATTAAAAATAATAAAAATAATTTAATAAAACCTAAGTAAATATACACAACTGAAATATTGTATTATTTCATAGTAATTTCAATATGCTCTATTGGTGTCTACCCAATGTGGACCTGACAGAGTCAATGGAATATTTTCTACATGTTTTGGCAATTGAATGTTTACTAGTTTAGGCTTTGGAATTTCTATTAAAGAGCAAATATATATATATATATGTTTAATTTCATGATTCCATAATGCATTTAAAATATGTTTTAATTATCGAAATTGAAATGGAAAAAAAAACATGATTATATTTTAATAATCGAAACGAAACCGAACCAACTTCAAAAAGCACTAATCGCTCAGCACTATTCGGGTACCAAGCATTATAGGGAAGTTGTCCGTCAGACGCCCATCATAATCGTTCATACAACCCTCCTTCCCTGAGATTCTCTGAGATTCCCTGAGATCCTCTGAGATTCCCTGAGATTCTCTGAGATTCCCTGAGATTCTCTGAGATTCCAATGTCAGTCTTCAAACACTGAGCTTCCGAATGACACTACAGTAATCTTATCAAGTATACATACATGGTTTGTTGCTTATACATTATATAAATATATAGTTTGGTTGTAACTGTGAATACATTCCCCCAATGCCTATTGTCACAGGGAGGTATATGTTTATGGCTAAGTGATACAAGTTAACCTGTATGTGATGTCAGTACCTTGTGCTCTCAGGTTAACCTAAGAGAAGTGGTTTCCAAACTAAACCATATTTCTGTCTGGGACCCAGGAGGAATTGGTCTCCACTTTGAGTCCTGTTTGGGGAGAACCGGTCTAGGGTGTAATTCTGTTTAACAACACACCTATTCACAAACACAAAATATGCATATCATCATGACGCGTAGAATATACACCCCTCTATACAGTAGAGCATATACACCCCTCTATACAGTAGAGAATATACACCCCTCCAGACAGTAGAGAATATACACCCCTCCAGACAGTAGAGAATATACACCCCTCTATACAGTAGAGAATATACACCCATCTATACAGTAGAGAATATACACCCCTCTATACAGTAGAGAATATACACCCCTCTATACAGTAGAGAATATACACCCCTCTATACAGTAGAGAATATAAACCCCTCTATACAGTAGAGAATATACACCCCTCTATACAGTAGAGAATATACACCCCTCCAGACAGTAGAGTATATACACCCCTCTATAGAGTAGAGAATATACACCCCTCTATACAGTAGAGAATATACACCCCTCCAGACAGTAGAGTATATACACCCCTCTATAGAGTAGAGAATATACACCCCTCTATACAGTAGAGAATATACACCCTCTATACAGTAGAGAATATAAACCCCTATACAGTAGAGAATATACACCCCTCTATACAGTAGAGAATATACACCCTCTATACAGTAGAGAATATACACCCCTCCAGACAGTAGAGAATATACACCCTCTATACAGTAGAGAATATACACCCTCTATACAGTAGAGAATATACACCCCTCTATACAGTAGAGAATATACACCCTCTATACAGTAGAGAATATACACCCTCTATACAGTAGAGAATATACACCCCTCTATACAGTAGAGAATATACACCCCTCTATACAGTAGAGAATATACACCCCTCTATACAGTAGAGAATATACACCCCTCTATACAGTAGAGAATATACACCCCTCTATACAGTAGAGAATATACACCCCTCTATACAGTAGAGAATATACACCCCTCCAGACAGTAGAGAATATACACCCCTCTATACAGTAGAGAATATATATCCCTCCAGACAGTAGAGTATATACACCCCTCTATTCAGTAGAGTATATACACCCCTCTATACAGTAGATAATATACACCCCTCTATAGAGTAGAGAATATACACCCCTCTATAGAGTAGAGAATATACACCCCTCTATACAGTAGAGAATATACACCCCTCTATACAGTAGAGAATATACACCCCTCTATACAGTAGAGAATATACACCCCTCTATACAGTAGAGAATATACACCCCTCAGTAGACACCCTCCAGACAGTAGAGTATATACACCCTCTATACAGTAGAGTATATACACCCCTCTATACAGTAGATAATATACACCCTCTATAGAGTAGAGAATATACACCCCTCTATACAGTAGAGAATATACACCCCTCTATACAGTAGAGAATATACACCCTCTATACAGTAGAGAATATACACCCTCCAGACAGTAGAGAATATACACCCTCTATACAGTAGAGAATATACACCCCTCTATACAGTAGAGAATATACACCCCTCTATACAGTAGAGTATATACACCCCTCTATACAGTAGAGAATATACACCCCTCTATACAGTAGAGAATATACACCCCTCTATACAGTAGAGAATATACACCCCTCTATACAGTAGAGAATATATATCCCTCCAGACAGTAGAGTATATACACCCCTCTATACAGTAGAGTATATACACCCCTCTATACAGTAGATAATATACACCCCTCTATAGAGTAGAGAATATACACCCCTCTATACAGTAGAGAATATACACCCCTCTATACAGTAGAGAATATACACCCCAGTAGAGAATATACACCCTCTATACAGTAGAGAATATACACCCCTCCAGACAGTAGAGAATATACACCCCTCTATACAGTAGATAATATACACCCCTCTATACAGTAGAGAATATACACCCCTCTATACAGTAGAGAATATACACCCCTCTATACAGTAGAGAATATACACCCCTCTATACAGTAGAGAATATACACCCTCCAGACAGTAGAGAATATACACCCTCTATACAGTAGAGAATATACACCCCTCTATACAGTAGAGAATATACACCCCTCTATACAGTAGAGAATATACACCCCTCCAGACAGTAGAGAATATACACCCCTCTATAGAGTAGAGAATATACACCCCTCTATACAGTAGAGAATATACACCCCTCTATACAGTAGAGAATATACACCCCTCCAGACAGTAGAGAATATACACCCCTCTATACAGTAGAGAATATACACCCCTCCAGACAGTAGAGAATATACACCCCTCTATACAGTAGAGAATATACACCCTCTATACAGTAGAGAATATACACCCCTCTATACAGTAGAGAATATACACCCCTCTATACAGTAGATAATATACACCCCTCTATACAGTAGAGAATATACACCCCTCTATACAGTAGAGAATATACACCCCTCTATACAGTAGAGAATATACACCCCTCTATACAGTAGAGAATATACACCCCTCTATACAGTAGAGAATATACACCCCTCTATACAGTAGAGTATATACACCCCTCTATACAGTAGAGAATATACACCCCTCCAGACAGTAGAGAATATACACCCCTCTATACAGTAGAGTATATATATCCCTCCAGGAAAATAAAATCAGACATAAATACAATTGGTTTCTAGAAATATACAAATATAATTTTCACATGACATCTTATGGTTCGTAATGTTATGATTGTTTCAGTTATACCCTTCCATAACAATAACAAGTACATGCCACTCTGACTTGGCAGAATCTACCTTCACCTGTGCAATACCTCCGGTATAGATATTCTTAACCTAGAGAGGGGATTATAAAGTGCTTTATGTGACTGTGAGGCTTGCAGATCTAGAACGTCCAGTTCTATCTTCTGTGATAGAACTGGACGTCATAGATCATTACTATGTCCTTTGAGGGTTACATTTCTAGATCATCTAGTTCTATATCGCTCTCTTTGGGTTTCCTGCGTTTGGCTCTGGCTGGAGATCGGCTCCTCCTCTGGCCTTTCCCCCCAGACCCCTCACCTGCAGACGCCATCTTGTGTCCATCAGAGCCGGTTTCCTTGGTCTCAATGGGTGTTAAAGAGCGCATTGGTGAAACTGTGTTCTCCATAGATCCTGGCTGGGACTCCACAGAGGTTCTGGTCATCTGGCTTATCAGGGGGATTTCTCTGTTTCCCTCTTTCACCTCTTCATTCTCTTCTTCAGGATTCAACTCCTCCACAGCATCCTCCACCCCCACCTTGCCCTCTGTGCCTTCCTCAGGAGTCTCTCCCTCTGCTCCCGTCTCTCCCTCCTCCTCTCCACTTGTCTCTCCTGCTGTGTTTTCATTCTCTTCCTCCTCCTCTTCTTCCACCTTGAATTCAGACACCACATTGTTCTCCTCTGCCTCCTCTCCTCCATCCTCCTCCTCCTCTCCTCCTGTTTCATCCTCCTCAGCTGTTCCCTCTCCTGTCTCTACTCCCTCCTCACCCGCCTCCTCCCCCTCTCCCATCTCTTCCACCACCTCATCCCCCTCTGCTGGTCCATCAACAGTATTTTCATCTCCTCCCGCTTGATCCTCCTGCACTGCTTCAGCGTCCCCTGCTCCTTCCTCCTCCCCTTCTACTAACTCCTCCCCCTCTCCAGTCTCCTCCGCGTCCACGCCATCTTCTCCTGAAATTTCACCTCCCATCTCTCCTTCCTCCTCCTCCTCATCCTCTGTTCCCTCCACCAGTCCATCCTCCTGTTCTTCAGTCTCTATCTCATCAGCTATCTCCTCCTCTACTTCCCCCATCACAGACTCAGCTCCATCACTCTCCTGTACTTCCTCCTCTCCCTCAGTCACTCCTTCCTCTTCCTCCTCAGGGATAGCTTCCTCTATGACAACAGTTGGTATAATATCCTCCTTGGTCTCCTCCTCTTCCTCGTCTTTGTGTACCACCTCTGGATTTACACCCTCCTCTCCTTCCTCTTTCTTCTTCTCCTCCAATTCCAGGCGATCATTGTTCAACCCCTCCGTGGGGCTAGAGGGCGCAAGAGGCTTTGAGTCTTTCTTCATCAGCAGGATCTTCCGCAGATCAAACGCCATCATCACCGGCGCTGTGGCGACCACAGCTTCCATTTTGATTTGTTGGACATCCGCCTTCTTCCGTATGCAGGCGTCACAGGGACAGTACTCATCCTCACCCTCGCTGCGTTGGTCACTAACATCGGCCCCCGAACCCTGCTCCCCGTCACTCTTGTTCACTGACTGAACCTTCATAACCTTCAAAGCACAGTCAAACTTTATTACGAATGTATGCAAAACATGACAATAAATTAGGAATTCAAATATATTATGTAATAAAGTCTTACTTAAAAGTTTTTTAAAAAGCTGTTAAACTAAAATAGTGACTTTGTTACTGAGTGAATTTAAAGGTCATTTAGAAACCTTAGGTGTTGGCCCCTCCCACCTTTAGCCTCCGCCTCCTCTGGTCTGTAACGGTTGAATCGCGGGACAGGATAGGGGGGCGCGGCACGCCCCCCCGCCCTGCACGCCCCCGGATCTTCCTCAGCTCACGATCAATGCTCGTCTGGATCCTCTTCTTCACCTCGTCTCTCAGCTCAGTGATCATAGTGTCCAACATCACATTGTTGTCTAGGTCCCAACGCACCTTCACAAACACAACAGTATTATCAAGATTATTCATTAAAAAAATGATTGTGATGAATATGATGATGATGATTCATGTTGTTGTATCAGTACCTTGAACTCAGCCATGGCGTCGACGTAGTGGGTCATAAACTGTTTCTCCAGCTTCTTCAGCAGGTTGAGAACCCAGACCGGGTCAGGGTCCTGGGAGACACGCTTAGTGAGCATCGCTCGCTGGACTGACGGAGGTGTCCCTGAGCTAGGGGTGTCCTCCGGGGTGTCTCTCTCTATGTCAGTGGGGGACTTATAGGCCGTGCTGTTTGAAGAGGATGGGCTTCTTGGGGCTTTGAGGCTCTCAGGAGTCTGCATCATCTCACCTCTCCCTGCGGGCGACTCTGAGATCGCCTCATCCTCCCCTGGACTGCTCTGTACTCGGCTGGCGATGTCTGGGGTGGCCGTGTCTGAAAGCAGCTCTGCTGATGCTCCTTCCCCTCCCTCTGTCTCTCCCTCTCCTCCCTCTGTCTCTCCTACTCCTTCCTCCCCCTCTCCTCCCTCTGTCTCTCCCTCTCCTCCCTCTGTCTCTCCCTCTCCTCCTGTCTCTCCTACTCCTTCCTCCCCCTCTCCTCCCTCGGTCTCTCCCTCTCCTCCCTCTGTCTCTCTCTCTTCTTCCTCTGTCTCTCCTGCCTCCCCCACCCCTTCCTCTGTCTCTCCTGCCTCCTCTCCTTCCTCTCCCTCTGCCTCCCCTCCCTCTTCCTCTCCCTCTGCTATGGGAGTGATGTCACCCGCTGTTTCATCTGGTCTGGTCTTCCCAGAACCCCCCGACCCAGCTGAGCCACTGCTCAGGTCCACACCAGAGTCTTTCAACCTCTCCTTCCCCTCTGCCTCTCCCTCATTCCCCTTGCCGGGGTTGGGCTTAGACAGCCACAGTGACTCTAGTATATCCATGACCTCTTGGTATCGCTGGTCCCTGTCAGGGCTTGGAGCTGCAGCTGGGAGAGAGGGTGGGTCGATGAGCTGCAGCTGGGCCAGACAGTCCAGCAGACCTTTAGCAGAGGAGCTCAGTCTGCGTCCGTACACAGGACTTATCTGGAGTAAAGGGATAGAATTAGGAATAAATTGTATCAAAATTTGTTTTTTTTTATCTCCCTGAAAATCATACAAACCATGAATATGACACAATAAAAATATGAAATTAATAATAGTTTAAAAGTATATAAGTAAAACTATAAAGTATATATCCCTATGAGAAAAAGATTTGGAAAATTCCTATTTTGGGTTGAAAAGATGTTGAAAATACAATGAAAATACTTTTCAACATCTTGTGCTCACTGGAAAGTAAAAGTATGCAAAGAAAAGTCTAGAAACAGGAAATACCTCTGGCAGGGAGCTGCATCGGCCCAGTGTAGGGCTCAGTAGAACCTTCATTACTGCCACAGATGAGTGGCAGCTCCGAGGCAGCTCTGATTCTTTACTGAGGAACAGGTGGCGAGGATGAGAGGAAGTGATGTCCTTGGTGGGCGGGGCTGGGTCAGGGCAGAAGCCAGCACACTCTCCCCCCTCTTCTCCTCCCTCCTCCCTCTCTTCTTCTTTTTCTTCCTTCTCTTGCTCCACTGCTACTCCCTCCTCCTCTCCCCTCTCTTCCTCTTCCTCTTTCACCTCCTCCTCTTCCTCTGGGTGCTCTGCAGCCTCCTTCACTTCCTGTTCCTCTTCCTGTTGTCCTGGTTCAGCCGTGTTCTCCTGCTCCAGAACTGTGGTCTCAACCGGTTCTTGTTTCTCCTCAGTCTCCTCTCCTCCCTGTCCCTCTGTTTCCCCTCCTTTCTCCACGGCTTCCTCTCCTTCTTCTGTCTCCTCAATTCCCTTGTTCATCTCGTCTTCAGGGCTATCCATACCGCCGTCGGCAGGTATGCCTCTCAGCCAATCACTGACAACGTCGTTGGGCAAGGTGTTAGGCAGACAGAGGGGATCCAGCTCCTCTAACTCTACCTCTTCCTGTTCGGGTTTCCTGCTCCTCCGACTCTGTCCACTCTTCCCGCTCTCAGTGAGGCTAACCGTTGACCCTACAGGGCTGGAGGGGCGCAAGGCGGCAATGTTCCCCTTGAGTAGGTCAGCAGCTGACAGGAACTGAGAGAGGAGGCTGTCACTGATGCTGGCCGTCTCCAATTGAATGGTGGTACTGGGGGACTGGGGGACAGGGTCTCTCGCTCGCGGTGACTTTGGTCTGGAATTCCTTTCTATCACCGTCTTCACAGAGCGAACGCTGCCTGTGTCACTCTGAGCTTTGACTCTGTGACCTTGACCTTTCACTTGCAGGAAGTCGGAGGCGCTTGTATTTGGACTCTCCTCCTCATGGGCATCGCTGGCCTTCTCAACTTTCCCCTTTGACCCGGTGGAGCGGGCGGAGGAAGCAGACACAGGCCTGGAGTCTCCAGCTGCTTTGGCAGGGCTCTTGGAGCGTACGCTGGACTCCTCTGTGACATCAGCTATGTCTGCAGCCTTGCTGGCGGCTTGACTTCGTGACTCCTCATTGGCTGTCTCGGTGGTGGCAGGCGGTGTTCGATTGGTAGGTTTTGCGCTGGTCTGTGATGTTCTGGAGAGGGGTCTGGTGGGGGAGGAATCCGCTTTACCTTTGAGGTTTGTGCTCATGGCAGATTTCACACAGCCGGTCTCAAGGTCATCTCCTGTAGTGCTGGGGAGGGGTCTAACGCCTCTCTCACCTCTCTCTTTTTTCAGGTGCGGAAACATACTTCTGTTACTTGCATTAGACTTATTAGATGTACTGGACTTAGCTGAGATGTGAGATTTAGCCGACATGGCGCTAGCTGGTCTCTCCTCTGTTTTCTCTCCCTCACGGTCAACCTCTGTTGTTTCAATGGCTGGGACGTCTGCTGTTTTAGGTGCTGGAGAGACCGCTCTAGCACTTCCACTATTACAGGTGGACTTGTGAGACCTGCTGGACTTTGCTGAAACGTTGGATTTAGTCGACATGGCACTCGCTGGTCTCTCTGTCCCCTCTCCCTTCTCGTCTTCTCCGGTGGTCTCAACAACAGGGACATCAGCTGGCGTTTTAGCCCTCTTACTACTGCTGGACTTATGAGACCTGGTGGACTTGTCAGAGGTGGTGGATTTAGCCGACATGACGCTAGCTGATCTCTCCTCAGATTTCTCGTCCTCTTTGTCCCCCTGCTCTTTTTCACCTGTCGTCTCAATAGAGGGAATATCTTGAGCCGCTGGAGAGATCGCTTCAGCACTTCCATTACAGGTGGACTTGTCAGACCTGCGGGTCTTTGCTGAAGCGTTAGATTTAGCTGAAATGACACTGGCTGCTCTCTCTTTCTCGTCTCCGACCTCGTCTCCTCCTGTTGTTTCAATAACAGGGACATCGGCTGGTTGAGATCTTTGACTCTCAGCCCTCCTGCTGCAGGTAGACTTATGAGACCTGCTGGACTTGACTGAAGCACTGGTTTTAGCTGAGATGACGCTTGCCGGTCTCTCCTCTGTGTCTCCAGCAACAATAGTATCATCAACCGTCTCCTCTCCCCCTGTCGTCGTAATAACAGGGATGTTTTTAGTCCCTGGTGTCTCAGCCCTGACATTCCTACTGCAGGTAGACTTGTGGGATCTGCTGGACTTGACTGAAGCACTGGTTTTAGCAGACACGGTGCTCGCTGCTCTCTCTCCCTCCTCATCTACAGCAGAAGCTGGTACCTCTGGTGAGTTGGGAGAAGGGGCAAGTTCTGCTGGTGAGTTGGGGGAAGAGGCCCGTTCTGCTTTGCTGCAGGTGGACTTATGAGATCTGCTAGACTTCCCCGTTGTTTCAATAGCCAGGATGTTAGCCCCTTTAAAGACAACCCTCTCTGAAGGTTTGGTAGACTTGTGAGATCTGCTAGACTTAACTGAAACGTTCATTTTAGCTGGCGTAGCGCTCGCCGGTCTCTCCTCTGCGTCTCCTGCGGCGGCAGCAGACCCATTCTCATCTCCTTCTGTTGTTTCAATAGCAGGGATGTCTTTAGCGACAGGTGTCTCAGCCCTCCTACTACAGGTAGACTTCTGAGACCTGCTAGACCTGACAGAAGCCCTGGTTTCACCTGATGCTCTCTGTTCCTCCGTGTCCTCCGATGGATCGTTGACTGGCGTTTCACAAGCGGCTGGCTTTGGAGAGGCAGCTTTATGGTTCGACTTATGGGACCTGCTGGACTTTACTGAGTCACTGGTTTTAATTGACCTGGCACTCGCTGCTCTCTCCTCTCCCTCCTCATCTAGACCAGGTTCAGTTTCTGGCGCCTCTGAATCGGGGAAGGGGCCTGTTCTGCTTTGCTGTAGGTGGACTTATGGGACCTGCTGGACTTTACCGAGAGGTTAGATTTAGCTGACATGGCGCTCTCTGCCCTCTCCTCTGTTTTCTCGCCCTCTTCTGCCTCTTCACCTTCACCGGTTGTCTCAATGTCAGGGACGTCGGGTGTGTCAGAGCTGACAGAAGCAGCCCTAGACTTGACATGACATCTGCTGGACTTTGCTGAAACACAGGTTTTATTTGACATAACACTGGCTTCTCTGTCCTCTGTCTCTGCTGCTCCTGTATCCTCAGCAGCTTCTGGTTCTGATCTGGGAGATGCTGCCCTCTCTGAAACTTTTGTGGACCCATCTGTTTTGCTACAGGTGGACTTATGAGACCTGCTAGACTTGGCTGAGAGGTTTGATTTAGTTGACATGGCACTTGCTGGTCTCTCCTCTCCCACCTCGTCAGTAGCTGTTGCATCTGGTAATTTGGGGGAAGGCGCCCGTTCGGATTTGCTTCCGTAGGACTTATGGGACCTGTTGGACTTTACTGAGAGGTTACATTTAGCTGACATGGCGCTTGATGGTCTCTGCTCTCTTCTGTCTTCCACTTCTCCCTCCATCTCTTCCTTCATCTCTCCCTCCATCTCTTCCTCCATCTCTCCCTTCATCTCTCCCTCCATCTCTCCCTCCATCTCTCCCTCCATCTCTCCCTCCATCTCTTCCTCCATGTCTGCAAGGGATTCTGAAGCCTTAGACTTATGGGAGGTTCTGGAGTTCCTGCCTTTGACTGAAGAGAAGGATTTAGCTGAGAGGACACTGACTGCTCTCTCGTCTTTCTCCCCCTCTTCTCTCTTCTCGCCAACCTCCACCTCTCCCTCCTTCCCTGTATCCTCTCCCTCCTTCCTTGTATCCTCTCCCTCCTTCCCTGTATCCTCTCCCTCCTTCCCTGTATCCTCTCCCTCCTTCCCTGTATCCTCTCCCTCCTTCCCTGTATCCTCTCCCTCCTCGGGAAGAGACAGGTGTGACATTCTGCTGGCTGCTCGACCCTCTTGGTAGTAGTGGGTACAGTTGGACCTGTTGGTCCTCTGAGAAAAACCAGACTCATCTGAGCCACCCGAGAGTCCGCTCCCTGACCTCTCCCCTTCACATTTAGATCGCTGTGACCTCTGTGAAGGGCAGGATGCAGGGCTGGACCTATGGTCACACCCACCACAGTGAGAACACACAATGGACCCCATAGAACCCAATGACCCACCCGATCCCCCGGAGAGACCGGTGTGAGTGGACATTACGCTGACTGCCCTCTCCTCCTCCTCCTCTTCATCATCTCCCTCCTCTGAAGCCACAGGGGTTGTGATTCTATTGAAAGATCTGTGGGAGGCTTGGCTGTCCGCCCTCTCCTGGTGGGCCTGAGGGGTGACTTCTCCACCACGGCAGGAACAGGAGTGACAAGAGCGCCGGGAGGAGGCTCTGCTAGCCCTCTCCTCACCCATGTCACACCTTTCCTCTTCCACCTCTCCCCTCTCCTCTCGCTGTGGGGCAGGGGCAGGGGTGTGGTTCCTGCTCCTGGAGTAATTGGACAAGTGGCTGGGAGGACGCGAAGTCAAAGGGAGCGGTTGTGGGGGGTCGTTGCTATGGCAGCAGCGTGAGGCGCTGGGAGGGAGGGCATCCACATCTTCCTGAAGCGCTTGGAGTATGCGGGAGGAGCTAGACGGAGGACGCTCCTCCCCCTGGTTGTCTGGGGCACTCAGATTGAGTTCGCTGCGGCTGCAGCTACGGCTGACTGTACACACCTCCACCATTCCTCCGTCCCTCTCCACCTCCACCCGACGTTGTACCTCTTCCCTGACACAGCACTCCTGGACAACCCTTCCGGGCTCCGAGCCCTCCTTGTGGGTCGCCCGTCTCCTCACCACCCTGCTGGAGCGGCAGGAGGAGGAGGAGCTAGAGGAGTGGGTGTGTCTAACCCTGGAATGGGAGTGCTTAGAGGTCTGGATGTGGGCGGGGTTTTCCCAGAGGTCATACTCCGGGTCAGGTCTCTGGTAGCAGCAGGCACAGCGGGGCTGTGGCTCCTTCAGGGAGCGCTGTGGAGGCTTGGGTGCGTAGTCGGCAGCTTCAGCAACACAAAAACCGTAGTCATGGTCCGAGCAGCTTTCCGATTGGCCCTGCTTTGGAAAACAGAATGATAACAATAGATTTTATTTATAAAGCACCTTAATGAAACGAATAAAAACATATAAAAAAACTGAAGTAATATAAAACAAGGAAAGTGAAAAAGGCATATCAAAGTGAACCTGTAGGTAGCAGGGCTGAGCTTCCCTGAGCGGACAGCAGTCGTTGGTCAGAGAGTCAGAGGGAGACTTCTTAATCTCCGTGGACCACTGAAGAGTCTCATCGTTGTGGAGATTGAACCGCACCCTCATCTCCACAGACAGGCTGCCGTCTTTGTTCACCAGTACCCGCTTCTCGATGTCATCGTTAAGCACCGCCTCCCTGCCGCTGTGGGAGTGGGGACAGAGGCCGTTAGCGCAGGACTTCTCCGAGGACAGAGAGAAACGGGTGGAGCGGTTTGAAGAGTCTAAGCGAGGATGGATGATGCTCTTCTTAGTCTCCAGACCAAAGTTCACTACCAGGAAAGAAAGAAAGAAAGAGAGAGGGAGGGAAAGAGAGAAAGAAAGAGAGAGAAAGAAAGAGAAAGAAAAAAAGAAAGAAAGAAAGAAAGAAAGAAAGGAAGAGAGAGAGGGAAAGAAAGAGAGAGAGAGAAAGGAAAGAAAGAAAGAGAAAGAAAGAAAGAAAGAAAGAAAGAAAGAGAGAGAGAGAGAGAAAGAAAGAGAGAAAGAGAGAGAGAAAGAGAGAGAAAGAGAGAGAAAGAGAGAGAGAAAGAAAGAGAGAGAGAAAGAGAGAGATGTGTGTGTGAAAAAAAAATGAAAGGAAACAAAACAGAGAGGAAATATTAGTATTTCTGGATATTCAACAGTAACACTTCAACAGTAACACTTCAACAGTAACACTTCACTACCACTCACAGACAAACACATCATGACCTACCGTTCTTCTTGTTGTCGTGTCCCTCGCTGCAGACACTAGACCGTGACCCTTTTCCGTTACCAGGTGAGCGGGCTCCAGTACCAGGTGAGCGGGCCCCGTTTCCAGTTGACCTTGGTCAATCAATCAATAAATCAAGTCAATCAAAATTGAATAAAATAGAATAGAAATTAAAAGAAGATATTCAAATAGAATAGCAGTTTTTCTATAAACTAACCGCGTCCCCAGTCCTGGAAGTTTCTCCTCAGAGCTCTTGGTTACGTACTCCAGAAGTAGAGGTCTGAAGGGCTCTCGACCCACACACACCAACACACCTGGACACGTCATCAGGCTCTGTGCACTGTCAATCTACACTCGCACACACACACACGTAAGTGCGTATAAACTTTAACACACCTGGGAACGTCAGGCTCTGTACAGTACACACACACACGCCTCCCCAACACACCACACTGCTCCCATACCCCCTCCCCAAGACACCACACACTCCCATCCCCCCCAAGACACCACACACTCCCATCCCCCCCAAGACACCACACACTCCCATACCACCTCCCCAAGACACCACACACTCCCATACCCCCTCCCCAAGACACCACACACTCCCATACCCCCTCCCCAACACACCACACTGCTCCCATACCCCTCCCCAACACACCACACACTCCCCCCTCCCCATGACACCACACACTCCCATACCCCCTCCACAAGACACCACACACTCCCCCTCCCCATGACACCACACACTCCCATCCCCCTCCACAAGACACCACACACACCCACCCCCCAAGACACCACACACTCCCATCCCCCTCCCCAAGACACCACACACTCCCATCCCCCCTCCCCAAGACACCACACACTCCCACCCCCCTCCCAAGACACCACACACTCCCACCCCCTCCCAAGACACCACACACTCCCACCCCCCTCCCAAGACACCACACACTCCCACCCCCAAGACGCAACACACTCCCATCCCCCTCCCCAAGACACCCCCAAGACACCACACACTCCCAAGACGCCACACACTCCCACCCCCTCCCCAAGACGCCACACACTCCCATACCCCCTCCCCAAGACGCCACACACTCCCATACCCCTCCCCAAGACACCACACACTCCCATACCCCCTCCCCAAGACACCACACACTCCCATACCCCCTCCCCAACACACCACACTGCTCCCATACCCCCTCCCCCTCACACCACACACTCCCATAACCCCCTCCCCAAGACGCCACACACTCCCATACCCCCTCCCCAAGACACCACACACACCCACCCCCAAGACGCCACACACTCCCATACCCCTCCCCAAGACACCACACACACCCACCCCCCAAGACACCACACACTCCCACCCCCTCCCCAAGACACCACACACTCCCATACCCCCCTACCCAAGACACCACACACTCCCATACCTCCTCCCCAAGACACCACACACTCCCATAACCCCCTCCCCAAGACACCACACACTCCCATACCCCCTCCCCAAGATACCACACACTCCCATACCCCCTCCCCAAGACACCACACACTCCCATACCCCCTACCCAAGACACCACACACTCCCATACCCCCTCCCCAAGACACCACACACTCCCATACCCCCTCCCCAAGACACCACACACTCCCATACCCCCTCCCCAAGACACCACACACTCCCATACCCCCTCCCCAAGACACCACACACTCCCATAACCCCCTCCCCAAGACGCCACACACTCCCATACCCCCTCCCCAACACACCTCACACTCCCATCCCCCTCCCCAAAGACACTCCCACCCCCCCCAGCCTTACCTCCCTTTCCCCCTCCCTCCCCCAACACACCACACACTCCCATAACCCCCTCCCCCCAAGACACTCCCACCCCCCAGCCTTACCTCCCTTTCCCCCTCCCTCCCTCCCCAACACACCACACTACCAGATGTACCTTGCGTCCCTCCAGTGTGTATAATTTCCTGACGTGACACTGCATCAGTTCCGAGATGTCTTCCAGAAACACTCGGAGGCTTCGGGTCGAGCGGCGGCTCAGAATCACACTCCTCCTCACCGCGGGGTCGCTGTTTCTGACCAATAGGATGCGCCGCTGCCGTGTAGGGGTGTGGCTTGGAGCAGTGGGAGGGCAAGGGTCTTCAGCTGGTCGCTGTGGCACTCGGCGGCTGTAGTGGGACACACACACCGTGAACACGCACACACCGTACACCAGCGGAGGCTCCTCAGAGGAGGAAAGGGACGACCATCTTCCTCAGTGAATTTCATCCAAATAAAAATGGTGAAACATTTAAAACAACGTTTGTAATAAAGGTCAACAGCCACCGTCTGTCAGCTTCCAATAGGCTAGGTTGTAGCAACCTCATGATGGGTACCGTCTGTCAGCTTCCAATAGGCTAGGTTGTAGCAACCTCATGATGGGTACCGTCTGTCAGCTTCCAATAGGCTAGGTTGTAGCAACCTCATGATGGGTACCGTCTGTCAGCTTCCAATAGGCTAGGTTGTAGCAACCTCATGATGGGTACCGTCTGTCAGCTTTCTTCAATAGGCAAGGTTGTAGCAACCTCATAGGCTAGGTTGTAGCAACCTCATGATGGGTACCGTCTGTCAGCTTCAACCTCAATAGGCTTCCAATAGGCTAGTTGTAGCAACCTCATGATGGGTACTTCGTCTGTCAGCTTCAATAGGCTAGGTTGTAGCAACCTCATGATGGGTACCGTCTGTCAGCTTCCAATAGGCTAGGTTGTAGCAACCTCATGATGGGTACCGTCTGTCAGCTTCCAATAGGCTAGGTTGTAGCAACCTCATGATGGGTACCGTCTGTCAGCTTCCAATAGGCTAGGTTGTAGCAACCTCATGATGGGTACCGTCTGTCAGCTTCCAATAGGCTAGGTTGTAGCAACCTCATGATGGGTACCGTCTGTCAGCTTCAATCAGATGGGTAGGTTTCCAATAGGCTAGGTTGTAGCAACCTCATGATGGGTACCGTCTGTCAGCTTCCAATAGGCTAGGTTGTAGCAACCTCATGATGGGTACCGTCTGTCAGCTTCCAATAGGCTAGGTTGTAGCAACCTCATGATGGGTACCGTCTGTCAGCTTCCAATAGGCTAGGTTGTAGCAACCTCATGATGGGTACCGTCTGTCAGCTTCCAATAGGCTAGGTTGTAGCAACCTCATGATGGGTACCGTCTGTCAGCTTCCAATAGGCATTCCTCATGAGGCTGTCAGGGCTTTGTAGCAACCTCATGATGGGTACCGTCTGTCAGCTTCCACATTGTAGCAACCTAGATGCTAGGTTTGTAGCAACCTCATGATGGGTACCGTCTGTCAGCTTTTACATTCATAGGCTAGGTTGTAGCAACCTCATGATGGGTACCGTCTGTCAGCTTCCAATAGGCTAGGTTGTAGCAACCTCATGATGGGTACCGTCTGTCAGCTTCCAATAGGCTAGGTTGTAGCAACCTCATGATGGGTACCGTCTGTCAGCTTCCAATAGGCTAGGTTGTAGCAACCTCATGATGGGTACCGTCTGTCAGGCTTTGTAGCCCTCAATGGGTAGGCAGCTTCAATAGGTTGTAGCAACCTCATGATGGGTACCGTCTGTCAGCTTCCAATAGGCTAGGTTGTAGCAACCTCATGATGGGTACCGTCTGTCAGCTTCCAATAGGCTAGGTTGTAGCAACCTCATGATGGGTACCGTCTGTCAGCTTCCAATAGGCTAGGTTGTAGCAACCTCATGATGGGTACCGTCTGTCAGCTTTTAGGCTAGGTTGTACATTCATAGGCTGTCAGCTTTTAATAGGCTTGTAGCAACCTCATGATGGGTACCGTCTGTCAGGTTACTCAACAGTTTTCTCTCCAATCCCTCTACATTGTACTGTCATTCATAGGCTAGGTTGTAGCAACCTCATGATGGGTACCGTCTGTCAGCTTACTCAACAGTTTTCTCTCCAATCCCTGTGCATTGTAAACTTTCATTCATAGGCTAGGTTGTAGCAACCTCATGATGGGTACCGTCTGTCAGCTTACTCAACAGTTTTCTCTCCAATCCCTCTACATTGTACTGTCATTCATAGGCTAGGTTGTAGCAACCTCATGATGGGTACCGTCTGTCAGCTTTTACATTCATAGGCTAGGTTGTAGCAACCTCATGATGGGTACCAGCTGTCAGCTTTTCTCTCCAATCCCTCTACATTGTACTGTCATTCATAGGCTAGGTTGTAGCAACCTCATGATGGGTACCGTCTGTCAGCTTTTACATTCATAGGCTAGGTTGTAGCAACCTCATGATGGGTACCGTCTGTCAGCTTTTACATTCATAGGCTAGGTTGTAGCAACCTCATGATGGGTACCGTCTGTCAGCTTTTACATTCATAGGCTAGGTTGTAGCAACCTCATGATGGGTACCGTCTGTCAGCTTTTACATTCATAGGCTAGGTTGTAGCAACCTCATGATGGGTACCGTCTGTCAGCTTTTACATTCATAGGCTAGGTTGTAGCAACCTCATGATGGGTACCGTCTGTCAGCTTTTACATTCATAGGCTAGGTTGTAGCAACCTCATGATGGGTACCGTCTGTCAGCTTTTACATTCATAGGCTAGGTTGTAGCAACCTCATGATGGGTACCGTCTGTCAGCTTTTACATTCATAGGCTAGGTTGTAGCAACCTCATGATGGGTACCGTCTGTCAGCTTACTCAACAGTTTTCTCTCCAATCCCTCTACATTGTACTGTCATTCATAGGCTAGGTTGTAGCAACCTCATGATGGGTACCGTCTGTCAGCTTTTACTCAACAGTTTTCTCTCCAATCCCTCTACATTGTACTGTCATTCATAGGCTAGGTTGTAGCAACCTCATGATGGGTACCGTCTGTCAGCTTACTCAACAGTTTTCTCTCCAATCCCTGTGCATTGTAAACTTTCATTCATAGGCTAGGTTGTAGCAAACTCATGATGGGTACAGGGACAATTAGAGTATCATGTAGTAAGTAGCCTAAACCTATCGATGTTTAGCTGGATGAATGGAATATGAATGGCAGTCATCCAATATGCTGTAATAGAAATAAGGCCGTGCTCATTATTAAAAAAAAGGTAATCGTCCTCCTCACCTCGTCATCATCTCAAACGTCTCCTGAACGTCGCTGCCACATGATAACCAACATACATAATATTCACACCGTTATATACACACAGATACTCGTACAAACGCTCACCTGGGGTGGTGCCAGAGGGCGGGGCGTTTGCCAGCCAGCTCCATGTTGATTGGTTTAGCCTGCCGCCTGTCAGAGCAGAGGTAGCACCCCCCGTCCTCCAGCTGCTCTAGATGTTTAATACTGTGGGTTCCTCTGGGGGTGGTGACAGTGCGGACCCCAAAAGGCAAGGGCACCTACACACAGATACACGTTCAGAAACACGTCAGAGGTTTAATGTGTGTGTGTGTGTGTGTGTGTGTGTGTGTATACTGTGTGTGTGTGTGTGTGTGTACTGTGTGTGTGTGTGTGTAGTGTAGTGTGTGTGTAGTATAGTGTGTGTGTGTGGTGTACTGTGTGTGTGTACTGTGTGTGTGTGTGTGTACTGTGTGCATGTGTGTACTGTGTGTATGTGTACTGTGTGTATGTGTACTGTGTGTGTGTGTACTGTGTGTGTACTGTGTGTACTGTGTGTGTACTGTGTGTGTACTGTGTGTACTGTGTGTGTGTTCTGACCTTCTGCGAAAGGTCGTCCAGTAGTGCGTCAAAGCATTTGAAGCTGCGTTTGTGGACGGCCATCCTCACACCTGCAAACTTATCGTCACCTCTCTTGTAGAAGGTGATTCGCTTAGCTGGTGGCGCGGCGATCACATGGGGGAGGTGAGAGGCGGAGGGTGGAAGCAGGGGGAGGGGGGAGCCATCTTCAGACTGGGGCCCATGGGGGTCCCACAAACCTGCTGGAGCCGACTGCATGCTGCCCTCTCACATACACCTAGAGAGAACACACACACACACGGGAATGAAAAACAGCAACCACCCAAATCCTGGATGTAGATAAGCTGTCCAGATCACCTGACACAGATCACCTGACACAGAGCACCTGACACAGAGTAGCTATCCAGAGCAGATAACCTATACACATGACTGTGACTGGCTATGGATATGACTGAATGTATTCATGGTATAGACTGCCCATATCACTTAATGTTTGGGCGTAGCCCATGGCCACCAATAGAGGACCACAATGGAAACAAGTCTCTTGACTTTTGAGTGTATCCTCTGCTATTTTTTGTATGTATCTGTTGCCTGGTGTGACATTTTTATATCTTAAAATTGTACAAATAAAATATTCTGCCACCAGATGATTGTTAATTAGTCTGAGACTGGCCAATAGTTTAACACTTTAGAACTTATTGATGCCTCACGACGGTACCAAACCCTCTATTTAAGCTCTGAGGAACACAGAATCCTATAAAACATGAAAGGAACACAGAATCCTATAAAACATGGAAGGAACACAGACTCCTATAAAACATGAAAGGAACACAGAATCCTATAAAACATGAAAGGAACACAGAATCCTATAAAACATGGAAGGAACACAGAATCCTATAAAACATGAAAGGAACACAGAATCCTATAAAACATGGAAGGAACACAGAATCCTATAAAACATGAAAGGAACACAGAATCCTATAAAACATGGAAGGAACACAGAATCCTATAAAAGATGGAAGGAACACAGAATCCTATAAAACATGAAAGGAACACAGAATCCTATACAACATGGAAGGAACACAGAATCCTATAAAACATGAAAGGAACACAGACTCCTATAAAACATGGAAGGAACACAGAATCCTATAAAACATGAAAGGAACACAGAATCCTATAAAACATGGAAGGAACACAGAATCCTATAAAACATGGAAGGAACACAGAATCCTATAAAACATGAAAGGAACACAGAATCCTATAAAACATGGAAGGAACACAGAATCCTATAAAACATGAAAGGAACACAGAATCCTATAAAACATGGAAGGAACACAGACTCCTATAAAACATGAAAGGAACACAGAATCCTATAAAACATGGAAGGAACACAGAATCCTATAAAACATGGAAGGAACACAGAATCCTATAAAACATGAAAGGAACACAGACTCCTATAAAACATGGAAGGAACACAGAATCCTATAAAACATGAAAGGAACACAGAATCCTATAAAACATGAAAGGAACACAGAATCCTATAAAACATGAAAGGAACACAGAATCCTATAAAACATGAAAGGAACACAGAATCCTATAAAACATGGAAGGAACACAGACTCCTATAAAACATGGAAGGAACACAGAATCCTATAAAACATGAAAGGAACACAGAATCTATAAAACATGGAAGGAACACAGAATCCTATAAAACATGAAAGGAACACAGAATCCTATAAAACATGGAAGGAACACAGACTCCTATAAAACATGAAAGGAACACAGAATCCTATAAAACATGGAAGGAACACAGAATCCTATAAAACATGGAAGGAACACAGAATCCTATAAAACATGAAAGGAACACAGACTCCTATAAAACATGGAAGGAACACAGAATCCTATAAAACATGAAAGGAACACAGAATCCTATAAAACATGAAAGGAACACAGAATCCTATAAAACATGAAAGGAACACAGAATCCTATAAAACATGGAAGGAACACAGACTCCTATAAAACATGGAAGGAACACAGAATCCTATTAAACATGAAAGGAACACAGAATCCTATAAAACATGAAAGGAACACAGAATCCTATAAAACATGAAAGGAACACAGAATCCTATAAAACATGAAAGGAACACAGAATCCTATAAAACATGGAAGGAACACAGAATCCTATAAAACATGAAAGGAACACAGAATCCTATAAAACATGAAAGGAACACAGACTCCTATAAAACATGGAAGGAACACAGAATCCTATAAAACATGAAAGGAACACAGAATCCTATAAAACATGAAAGGAACACAGAATCCTATAAAACATGAAAGGAACACAGAATCCGATAAAACATGAAAGGAACACAGAATCCTATAAAACATGAAAGGAACACAGAATCCTATAAAACATGAAAGGAACACAGAATCCTATAAAACATGAAAGGAACACAGAAACAGGTGTGTATCCTGGCTGAAGGTAACAAGGTAAAGAGGTAGGACAGCCCAGACAGGCTATGTTTAAAGAAGTGTCTCTGTTGGTCGGACAATCCTATTTGGGACAGACTGTAAACAGGTAGCAGCACATGCTGAGATCAGCCCTACCTGCCCATAGCACATTACATAAAGCCTATTTACACAGGTCAAACATGCACACACACACACACACACACACACACACAAAATGTACTCTGTAACACAATATTTGCTACAAAATAATTCAAATGTTTCCAAATAATTCCAAAATGAGCAGTATGTTAATTACCATAGTTTATGTTGTAGGAAACTATGGTAATTACCAATCATTGAAAAATGTCATCTATTTTCAATCAATTCTCAATAAACAAAAAAAGCTATGAATTGAAAATGTTTTTCAGTTCTTTTTCATTTTAGATTGAAATCACTTCCTGATTTGACGGTCTTTAATTAGAATTGACCCCAACCCTGGTAAGTACATGACGATTTGCAACCATTGATTGAGACTAATGCATTGAGATTAAACTAGCTACAGGCTGGCCAGACCGTCTGGTAGAACAGGTGGTTCAGTGTGTTGGAGCACGGGGCTGGCACCACCAGGTGGTTGAGTGTGTTGGAGCACGGGGCTGGCACCACCAGGTGGTTGAGTGGGTTGGAGCATGATGCTGGCACCACCAGGTGGTTGAGTGGGTTGGAGCATGATGCTGGCACCATCAGGTGGTTGAGTGTGTTGGAGCACGGGGCTGGCACCACCAGGTGGTTGAGTGGGTTGGAGCACGATGCTGGCACCACCAGGTGGTTGAGTGTGTTGGAGCACGGGGCTGGCACCACCAGGTGGTTGAGTGGGTTGGAGCACGATGCTGGCACCACCAGGTGGTTGAGTGTGTTGGAGCACGGGGCTGGCACCACCAGGTGGTTGAGTGTGTTGGAGCACGGGGCTGGCACCACCAGGTGGTTGAGTGGTTTGGAGCACGGGGCTGGCACCACCAGGTGGTTGAGTGTGTTGGAGCACGGGGCTGGCACCACCAGGTGGTTGAGTGTGTTGGAGCACGGGGCTGGCACCACCAGGTGGTTGAGTGTGTTGGAGCACGGGGCTGGCACCACCAGGTGGTTGAGTGTGTTGGAGCACAGGGCTGGCACCACCAGGTGGTTGAGTGTGTTGGAGCACGGGGCTGGCACCACCAGGTGGTTGAGTGTGTTGGAGCACGGGGCTGGCACCACCAGGTGGTTGAGTGTGTTGGAGCACGGGGCTGGCACCACCAGGTGGTTGAGTGGGTTGGAGCACGGGGCTGGCACCACCAGGTGGTTGAGTGTGTTGGAGCACGGGGCTGGCACCACCAGGTGGTTGAGTGGGTTGGAGCACAGAGCTGGCACCACCAGGTGGTTGAGTGTGTTGGAGCACGGGGCTGGCACCACCAGGTGGTTGAGTGGGTTGGAGCACGGGGCTGGCACCACTAGGTGGTTGAGTGGGTTGGAGCACGATGCTGGCACCACCAGGTGGTTGAGTGGGTTGGAGCATGATGCTGGCACCACCAGGTGGTTGAGTGGGTTGGAGCATGATGCTGGCACAACCAGGTGGTTGAGTGGGTTGGAGCATGATGCTGGCACTACCAGGTGGTTGAGTGGGTTGGAGCATGATGCTGGCACCACCAGGTAGTTGAGTCATTTGGAGCATGATGCTGGCACCACCAGGTGGTTGAGTGGGTTGGAGCATGATGCTGGCACTACCAGGGTTGTAGGTTTGAATCTCACATGTGCTGCATATTCAATACATCTGTTAACTGTAAGACACTTTGAGAAAAAAATAACATTCTATTGAATTACACTTAAAGTTAAATAATCTACTGTTTTAAAAAGGTAATTTCCATGTAAAAGGACCCATGAGCACCAACATGTGAAGTTCATAAGAGCATGTCAAATTGGGGTTATAAATTACAATAAAGAGTCTATATTTTGGGGGGATTTTTTAAATTTATTTGACCTTTATTTAACTAGGCAAGTCAGTTTAAGATGGCCTACCGGGGAACAGTGGGTTAACTGCCTTGTCCAGGGGCAGAACAACAGATTTGTACCTTGTCAGCTCAGGGATGCAACCTTCCGGTTACTAGTCCAACGTTCCAACCACGAGGCTACCTGAATTTAAGGCATATAGAATTGTTTTACCATTTATCATCCTATAAAATGCAATACGGTTTAAGGCTTTGATTTTTGGTTAAACAGATGGAAAACTGGTCTTAGAAAACATCTCCCAGAAACAGTCTTAAACCACGTTGAATGTTGTAAATGTTGAAGTAAAGACCCTCTGCCAACTAATATCAACACTTAGTTTGGGATTTTTAAAAATTCCTGCCTTTCTGTAAATGTAAACCTTGGAATTAATTATGTTACCAAAGACCCACATACCTTTAAGATATTTTCCAAATGTTATGATAATGAAAGTAACAGGTAAAAAGTTAAGAGCTTTAAAGGGTTGAAAAGGGTCGGAAACATTCTGGAAATGTTCCATGGGAAGTTAAGCCCTGGAATTTTGGGGAATTTTGCTTAAACTCATTTTAATTTGTTTTTGCTTAAAACAGTGAACCTTTTTTTTGAGAGATAAACATAAGTCAATTCTAGGTCTGTGGGATATTTTGGTTAAACTATCCCCCAATTCAATGGAATTGCAACCCTCTGCATGCACAGTGCATTCCTTCCATCACATGTACAGCTGATTCACAAGCTCTTGCATAGTAATGAGATGCTATTGAGTCCACATTACTACACTGTCTGAGCCCAGGACGACATGCTTTCTGCTAAGTTTTGATTACAATACTGGGTGGGTGAATATATTTTATATGACATACATCATTTTTTGTTAACTAGTAAATAGTAGCATACAGCAAAGTGTGTTTAAATCTAACTTGTTAACAATTTTTGCTAGTTAGTTTTTGCTACCATGTGGGTTTCATCTTGCTTGAGCCTGCTGACTGAGGAGTGTTATTTCACCTGTTTCCATACATGTTTCATTTTAAAACATTTATCTTACAAATTAGTTGTTTAATCTAACTGCTTAACTATTTATCTGTACATGTAAATTATATTTATTTTTTACAAATGTTTCTCTAATCTTTACAGGAAAATGCCATGCCATCTGATGTGTGGAGACATGTTACTGGAGCTAATGTAGAAGGAAAAGCTGTGTACATTTGCAAATACTGTGCCAAATCATATGTGAAGAATGCAATAACAAAGATGCAGAATCATCTAACCAAGAGAATAAACTTCCGTCAGCACTCTCAACAAGCAACCTCTAACAAAAGTCCCTCTACTTCTATTTGAGGTGAAAATGATGAATCTGACACCTTATCAATAGCAACAGCTCATAGTCCTCTTGGAATCAGAAGTTTTTGTTTGACTCAATGGAGGAATGTAGTCAGAAAAATGCTGATGAATATCTTGCTCATGCTGTGTAACTGTTCACCTCTGATGCTCACAGGCAATGTGTATTGTAAGAGATTTCTGAATGTTCTTCGCCCAGCATACACCCCTCCAACCAGACATGCTTTATCTACTCATTTGCTGGATGCAGAGTTCAAGTGAAGGTCAAGCAAATCATAGAGAAAGAAGACTGCATCGAAATCATCTCCGATGGGTGGTCGAATGTTCGTGGGCAAGGAATAATTAACTACATCATCTCCACCCCTCAACCAGTATTCTACAAGAGCACAGACACAAGGGACAACAGACACACCGGGTCTCTACATTGCAGATGATTGAAGGCAGTCATCAATGACCTTGGACCACAGAAGGTATTTGCACTGGTGACAGACAATGCTGTGAACATGAAGGCTGCTTGGTCTAAAGTGGAGGAGTCCTACCGTCACATCACAACTATTGGCTGTGCTGCTCATGCATTGAATCTGCTCCTCAAGGACACCATGGCACTGAAAACAATGGATACCCACTACAAGAGAGCCAAGGAAATGATTAGGTAAGTGAAGGGTCACCAAGTTATAGCAGCGATCTACCTCACCAAGCAAAGTGAGAAGAATAAGAGCACCACATTCACATTGAAGCTGCCCAGCAACACCCATTGGGGTGGTGTTGATATCATGTTTGACAGTCTCCTGGAGGGGAAGGAGTCTCTCCAAGAAATGGCCATATCACAGTCTGCCGATACGGACAGCCCCATCAAGAGGATCCTCCTGGATTATGTATTTTGAGAGAGAGTGGTAAGCAGCCTGAAACCTATAGCAGTAGCCATTTCACAGATTGAGGAAGACAATGCCGTCCTGTCTGATGTTCAGACTCTGCTTGCAGATGTAAGAGAAGAAATCCGTACTGCCCTGCCCAATTCACTGTTGCTCCAAGCAGAGGAAACTGCAGTTCTGAAATACATCAAAAAGCGTGAAGAATTCTGACTGAAGCCCATACATGCCGCAGCGTACATGTTGGACCCTAAATATGCTGGCAAGAGCATCCTGTCTCGTGCAGAGATTAACAAGGCCTATGGTGTCCTCACTACCGTGTCTCACCACCTTGGCCTCGATGAGGGCAAGGTTCTTGGCAGTACACTTCCAAGCAAGGCTTTGGGATGGAGATGCAATATGGCAGTCGTGCCAACATATCTCATCAGCCACCTGGTGGAAGGGACTTTGTGGATCTGAGGCTCTTTCCCCTGTTGCCTCAATCATCCTCCAAAGGGACTCATGATGAAAATCCTTCACCAGGTGTAAATCCACTTCACTTACTGTAGTTCAATGACCAAATTTTTTTTTTTTTCCAAAGTCAATGTGTCATAGCTGACCCCCCATTATTTCTGCAGACATAGTTTAATCTTAATTCGGAGTATATACAGGGCATTCAGAAAGTACTCAGACCCCCTTAACTTTTTCCACATTTTGTTCCATTACAGCCTTATTCTGAAATTGATTCAATTGTTTTTTCCCTCATCAATCTACACACCATACCCGATAATGACAAAGCAAAAAACAGGTTTAAATCACATTTACATAAGTATTCAGACCTTTTACTCAGTAAAATCAAGGATCTCTTTGCTCCGTTCATCTTTCCCTCGATCCTGACTAGTCTCCCAGTCCCTGCAGCTGAAAAACATCCCTACAGCCTGATGCTGCCACCACCATGCTTCACCATAGGTATGGTGCCAGGTTTCCTCCAGACGTGACGCTTAGCATTCAGGCCAAAGAGTTCAATCTTGGTATCATCAGACCAGAGAACCTTGTTTCTCATGGTCTGAGAGTCCTATAGGTGCCTTTTGGCAAACTCCAAGCGGGCTGTCATGTGCCTTTTACTGAGGAGTGGCTTCTATCTGGCCACTCTACCATAAATGCCTGATTGGTGGAGTGCTGCAGAGATGGTTGTCCTTCTGGAAGGTTCTCCCACTCTACCACGAAGGCCTGATTGGTGGAGCGCTGCAGAGGAACCGTTGAGCTCTGTCAGAGTGACCATCGGGCTCTTGGTCACCTCCCCCGATTGTTCAGTTTTGCCGGGCGGCCAGCTCCAGGAAGAGTCTTGGTGGTTGCAAACTTCTTCCATTTAAGCACTGTGTTCTTGGGAACTTCAATGTGGCAGAAATGTTTTGGCATCGACACAATCCTGTCTCGGAGCTCCACAGACAATTCCTTCGACCTCATGACTTGGTTTTTGCTCTGACATGCACCATCAACTGTGAGACCTTATATAGACAGGTGTGTGCCTTCCCAAATCATGTCCAATTAATTGAATTTACCACAGGTGGACTCCAATCAAGTTGAGATTTTTCTACAAGGATGATCAATGGAAACAGGATGCACCTGAGCTCAATTTCAAGCGCCATTGCAAAGGGTCTGAATACTTATGTAAATAAGGTATTTCTGTTTGTTATTTGTAATACATTTGCAAAAATTAAAACTTTTTTCGCTGTGTCATTATGAGGTATTGTGATGCCATTGTGGGGTATTGTGATGCCATTGTGGGGTATTGTGATGTCATTATGGGGAATTGTGATGTCATTATGGGGTATTGTGATGCCATTGTGGGGTATTGTGATGCCATTGTGGGGTATTGTGTGTAGATTGATGAGGAAAACATGTAATTGAAAATCATTTTAGAATAAGGCTGTAACATACTAAAATGTAGAAAAAGTGAAGGGGTCTGAATACTTTCTGAATGGAGATCTCTCCGAGGGAGATTCGACCGAAATTCTGTTACCAAACTTTGCATCTGCACAGTTCCTCCAGTAAATGTGTTTTAATCCTCAGTGTAAACTGATGAAAATAGTCCTTGTGCATAGAGCTGGTTTGTTAAATTGCACACACAGACACACTGTCTCTCTCTCTGTCTCTCTGTACCATCACAGACTCCACATTATAGTTGTGTAGACAGAGGCATGCGGACAGGAACTGTGACTTTATGACAACAGACACCATCTTCTGCTCCATGTTCAGTGGCCTGACAGGAACATAATGGAGCTGTCCCAGAATGGAACAATAAGGTGTACACTTTGTAGAGACTAGTTGGCCTAAACACGGCCTGGGGATTAATACCAACAGGGGAATCTTTCCATTTCCTCTGCTCAGCCTTAAATAGGTTACTTAATCCCACCTTTACCTGGAGTTACACAATCCTACACAGATAGACATGCAAACGCACCTGTTATTGTCTCTGAAACCACTGAGTTAAACCCATCAGAGATGACCATCTATAGATATTTTCAGTGGTTATATAACTAAAACCTAAACAGGTCTCACTACAGCAAAACACTACCTTCACATTCCACTGTCAAAGTCAGCAGAATAGATGGACCCAACAAGTGAATCTGAGACTACAATCAACTATCTACAGTACAGTCATCTTCCATCACACACACACACGCACACGCACACGCACACACACAGGTCTAGCCTAACACTAACCACCACACACACACACACACACACACACACACACACACACACACACACACACACACACACACACACACACACACCTTTACACACTAGAGCCCCTAACTTCGAGACATTCGACTCACATAGTCAGGAAACATGATCCAATCCGATAGCAGCAGTCCGAGGTGAATTCCTTCAAACTGCTCTGCATCTGGCTCCCATACTGTACCAGTGTCCGTGTGTGAGAGTGTTTGAGCTAGCCGTGTCTACCTGTACCAGTGTCCGTGTGTGAGAGTGTTTGAGCTAGCCGTGTCTACCTGTACCAGTGTCCGTGTGTGAGAGTGTTTGAGCTAGCCGTGTCTACCGTCAGCCGTTAGTCCACACACACTGACACTGTGGTTAGCGCCTGCAACAGGTTCCAAACCCACTCCTGTAAGATGGCCGCTAGCTAATCAGACCTGGAGGGGAGGAGGAGGAGGGGGAGGATAGAAAGCAAAGCCTCCTTAATCAGCTGAGATCTGGCAGAGTGATGGTGTTAGGGATAGGGTTAGGATGGGGATAGGATAGGGATAGGGATAGGGATAGGGTTAGGGTTAGGGATAGGATAGGGATAGGGATAGGATAGGGTTAGGATAGGATAGGGGATAGGATAGGGTTAGGGTTAGGGATAGGATAGGATAGGGTTAGGGTTAGGGATAGGATAGGGTTAGGATAGGGATAGGGATAGGGTTAGGATAGGATAGGGTTGGGGATGGGGTTAGGGATAGGGATAGGATAGGGTTAGGGTTAGGGATAGGGTTAGGGTTAGGGATAGGATAGGGATAGGGTTGGGATAGGGTTAGGATAGGATAGGATAGGGTTGGGGATGGGGTTAGGGATAGGGATAGGGATAGGATGGGGTTAGGGATAGGGATAAGGTTAGGGTTAGGGTTAAGATAGGGATAGGGTTAGGATAGGGTTAGGATTAGGGATAGGCTAGGGTAAGGGATAGGGTTAGGGATAGGGTGAGAATAGGATAGGGTTAGGGTTAGAATAGGATAGGGTTAGGGTTAGGGATAGGGTTAGGATAGGGTTAGGATTAGGGATAGGCTAGGGTTAGGATAGGGTTAGAATAGGATAGGGTTAGGGTTAGAATAGGATAGGGTTAGGGTTAGGGATAGGGTTAGGATAGGGTTAGGGTTAGGGTTAGGATAGGATTAGGGATAAGGTTAGGGTTAGGATAGGGTTAAGATAGGGATAGGGTTAGGATAGGGATAGGGATAGGTTAGGGATAGGGTTAGGATTAGGGATAGGGTTAGGATAGGGTTAGAATAGGATAGGGTTAGGGTTAGAATAGGATAGGGTTAGGGTTCTATTTGAGTTAGGGTCAGCTTCTATTTGAGTTAGGGTTAGGGTTAGCTCTATTTGAGTTAGGGTTACCCTCTATTTGAGTTAAGGTTAGCTCTATTTGAGTTAGGGTTACCCTCTATTTGAGTTAGGGTTAGCTCTATTTGAGTTAGTGTTACCCTCTATTTGAGTTAGGGTTAGCTCTATTTGAGTTAGGGTTACCCTCCATTTCAGTTAGGGTTAGCTCTATTTGAGTTAGGGCTAGGGTTACCCTCTATTTGAGTTAGGGTTACGCTCTATTTGAGTTAGGGTTAGCTCTATTTGAGTTAGGGTTAGGGTTAGCTCTATTTGAGTTAGGGTTAGGGTTACCCTCTATTTGAGTCAGGGTTACCCTCCATTTGAGTTAGGGTTAGCTCTATTTGAGTTAGGGTTACCCTCTATTTGAGTTAGGGTTACCCTCTATTTGAGTTAGGGTTACCCTCTATTTGAGTTAGGTTTACCCTCTATTTGAGTTAGGGTTACCCTCTATTTGAGTTAGGTTTAGGGTTAGCTCTATTTGAGTTAGGGTTAGGGTTAGCTCTATTTGAGTTAGGGTTAGGGTTAGCTCTATTTGAGTTAGGTTTAGGGTTAGCTCTATTTGAGTTAGGGTTACTCTATATTTGAGTTAGGGTTAGCTCTATTTGAGTTAGGGTTAGCTCTATTTGAGTTAGGGTTAGCTCTATTTGAGTTAGGGTTAGCTCTATTTGAGTTAGGGTTCGGCTTAGCTCTATTTGAGTTAGGGTTACTCTCTATTTCAGTTAGGGTTCGCTCTGTTTGAGTTAGGGTTACCCTCTGTTTGAGTTAGGGTTACCCTCTGTTTGAGTTAGGTTTACCCTCTGTTTGAGTTAGGGTTAGGGTTAGCTCTATTTGAGTTAGGCTTAGGGTTACCCTCTATTTGAGTTAGGGTTACCCTATATTTGAGTTAGGGTTAGCTCTATTTGAGTTAGGGTTAGCTCTATTTGAGTTAGGGTTACCCTCTGTTTGAGTTAGGGTTACCCTCTGTTTGAGTTAGGGTTACCCTCTGTTTGAGTTAGGGTTACCCTCTGTTTGAGTTAGGGTTAGCTCTATTTGAGTTAGGGTTAGCTCTATTTGAGTTAGGCTTAGGGTTACCCTCTATTTGAGTTAGGGTTACCCTATATTTGAGATAGGGTTAGCTCTATTTGAGTTAGGGTTACTCTCTATTTCAGTTAGGGTTCGCTCTATTTGAGTTAGGGTTAGTTAGTTAGGGTTACTCTGTTTGAGTTAGGGTTACCCTCTGTTTGAGTTAGGGTTACCCTTTGTTTGAGTTAGGGTTACCCTCTGTTTGAGTTATGGTTAGCTCTATTTGAGTTAGGGTTAGCTCTATTTGAGTTAGGGTTACCCTCTATTTGAGTTAGGGTTACCCTCTATTTGAGTTAGGGTTACCCTCTATTTGAGTTAGGGTTAGCTCTATTTGAGTTAGTGTTACCCTCTATTTGAGTTAGGGTTAGCTCTATTTGAGTTAGGGTTACCCTCTATTTGAGTTAGGGTTAGTTCTATTTGAGTTAGGGTTACTCTCTATTTGAGTTAGGGTTAGTTCTATTTGAGTTAGGGTTAGCTCTATTTGAGTTAGGGTTAGCTCTATTTGAGTTAGGGTTACCCTCTATTTGAGTTAGGGTTACCCTCTATTTGAGTTAGGGTTACCCTCTATTTGAGTTAGGGTTACCCTCCAGTTGAGTTAGGGTTACCCTCCATTTGAGTTAGGGTTACCTTCTATTTGAGTTAGGGTTACCTCTATTTGAGTTAGGGTTAGCTCTATTTGAGTTAGGGTTAGCTCTATTTGAGTTAGGGTTAGGGTTACCCTCTATTTGAGTTAGGGTTAGCTCTATTTGAGTTATGGTTAGGGTTAGCCTCTATTTGAGTTAGGGTTAGGGTTAGCTCTATTTGAGTTAGGTTTAGGGTTAGCTCTATTTGAGTTAGGCTTAGGGTTACCCTCTATTTGAGTTAGGGTTACCCTATATTTGAGTTAGGGTTAGCTCTATTGGAGTTAGGGTTCGGCTTAGCTCTATTTGAGTTAGGGTTACTCTCTATTTCAGTTAGGGTTCGCTCTGTTTGAGTTAGGGTTAGCTCTGTTTGAGTTAGGGTTACCCTCTGTTTGAGTTAGGTTTACCCTCTGTTTGAGTTAGGGTTAGGGTTAGCTCTATTTGAGTTAGGCTTAGGGTTAGCTCTATTTGAGTTAGGGTTAGGCTTAGCTCTATTTGAGTTACTTAGCTCTATTTGAGTTAGGGTCTCTTTTTGAGTTAGGGTTACTCTATTTGAGTTAGGGTTACCTCTATTTGAGTTAGGGTTACCCTCTGTTTGAGTTAGGGTTAGCTCTATTTGAGTTAGGGTTACCCTATTTGAGTTAGGGTTAGCTCTATTTGAGTTAGGGTTAGCCTCTATTTGAGTTAGTTAGGTTAGCTCTATTTGAGTTAGGGTTAGCTCTATTTGAGTTAGGGTTAGCTCTATTTGAGTTAGGGTTACCCTCTATTTGAGTTAGGGTTAGGTTACCCTCTTTTGAGTTAGGGTTACCCTCTATTTGAGTTAGGGAGTTACCTCTATTTGAGTTAGGGTTACCTCTATTTGAGTTAGGGTTACCTCTATTTGAGTTAGGGTTAGCTCTATTTGAGTTAGGGTTAGCTCTGTTTGAGTTAGGGTTACCCTTGAGTTAGGGTTTGAGTTAGGTTAGCTCTATTTGAGTTAGGGGTTACCTCTATTTGAGTTAGGCTTAGGGTTACCCTCTATTTGAGTTAGGGTTACCCTCTATTTGAGTTAGGGTTAGCTCTATTTGAGTTAGGGTTAGCTCTATTTGAGTTAGGGTTAGTTAGCTCTATTTGAGTTAGGTTAGGGTTAGCTCTATTTGAGTTAGGTTAGGGTTAGCTCTATTTGAGTTAGGGTTAGGGTTACTCTATTTGAGTTAGGGTTAGCTCTATTTGAGTTAGGGTTAGCTCTATTTGAGTTAGGGTTAGCTCTATTTAGCTCTATTTGAGTTAGGGTTACCTCTATTTGAGTTAGGGTTACCCTCTATTTGAGTTAGGGTTAGCTCTATTTGAGTTAGGGTTAGCCTCTATTTGAGTTAGGGTTTTGAGTTAGGGTTACTCTCTGTTTGAGTTAGGGTTACCCTCTGTTTGAGTTAGGGTTACCCTCTGTTTGAGTTAGGGTTACCCTCTATTTGAGTTAGGGTTACCTCTATTTGAGTTAGGGTTAGCTCTATTTGAGTTAGGGTTACCTCTATTTGAGTTAGGGTTAGCTCTATTTGAGTTAGGGTTACTCTATTTGAGTTAGGGTTACCCTCTATTTGAGTTAGGGTTACCTCTATTTGAGTTAGGGTTAGCTCTATTTGAGTTAGGGTTAGCTCTATTTGAGTTAGGGTTAGTTCTATTTGAGTTAGGGTTAGCTCTATTTGAGTTAGGGTTAGCTCTATTTGAGTTAGGGTTAGCTCTATTTGAGTTAGGGTTACCCTCTATTTGAGTTAGGGTTAGCTCTATTTGAGTTAGGGTTAGCTCTGTTTGAGTTAGGGTTACCCTCTGTTTGAGTTAGGGTTACCCTCTGTTTGAGTTAGGGTTACCCTCTGTTTGAGTTAGGGTTAGCTCTATTTGAGTTAGGGTTAGCTCTATTTGAGTTAGGGTTAGGAGTTAGGTTACCTCTATTTGAGTTAGGGTTAGGGTTAGCTCTATTTGAGTTAGGGTTAGAGTTAGGGTTAGCTCTATTTGAGTTAGGGTTAGCTCTATTTGAGTTATTTGGTTAGGGTTAGCTCTATTTGAGTTAGGGTTAGCTCTATTTGAGTTAGGGTTAGCTCTATTTGAGTTAGGGTTACCCTCTGTTTGAGTTAGGGTTACCCTCGTTTTGAGTTAGGGTTACCCTTCTATTTGTTTTACCCTCTATTTGTTAGGGTTTCTCTCTGTTTGAGTTAGGGTTACCCTCTGTTTGAGTTAGGGTTACCCTCTGTTTGAGTTAGGGTTACCCTCTGTTTGAGTTAGGGTTAGGGTTACCCTCTATTTGAGTTAGGGTTAGCTCTATTTGAGTTAGGGTTACCCTCTATTTGAGTTAGGGTTAGCTCTATTTGAGTTAGGGTTAGCTCTATTTGTTAGGGTTACCTCTATTTGAGTTAGGGTTACCTCTATTTGAGTTAGGGTTACCCTCTATTTGAGTTAGGGTTACCCTCTATTTGAGTTAGGGTTAGCTCTATTTGAGTTAGGGTTAGCTCTATTTGAGTTAGGGTTAGCTCTATTTGAGTTAGGGTTACCCTCTATTTGAGTTAGGGTTAGGGTTAGCTCTATTTGAGTTATGGTTAGGGTTAGCTCTATTTGAGTTAGGGTTAGCTCTATTTGAGTTAGGGTTAGCTCTATTTGAGTTAGTTAGGGTTAGCTCTATTTGAGTTAGGGGGTTACCCTCTATTTGAGTTAGGGTTACCCTCTATTTTGAGTTAGGGTTAGCTCTATTTGAGTTAGGGTTAGCTCTATTTGAGTTAGGGTTAGGCTTAGCTCTATTTGAGTTAGGGTTACCCTCTATTTCAGTTAGGGTTCACTCTATTTGAGTTAGGGTTACCCTCTTTTTGAGTTAGGGTTACCCTTTGTTTTGAGTTAGGGTTACCCTCTGTTTGAGTTAGGGTTACCCTCTGTTTGAGTTAGGGTTAGGGTTAGCTCTATTTGAGTTAGGTTAGGGTTACCCTCTTAGTTATTTGAGTTAGGGTTACCCTCTATTTGAGTTAGGGTTAGCTCTATTTGAGTTAGGTTAGCTCTATTTGAGTTAGGGTTAGCTCTATTTGAGTTAGGGTTAGCTCTATTTGAGTTAGGGTTACCCTCTTTGAGTTTTACCCTCTAGTTTGAGTTAGGTTAGCTCTATTTGAGTTAGGGTTACCCTCTATTTGAGTTAGGGTTACCCTCTATTTGAGTTAGGGTTAGCTCTATTTGAGTTAGGGTTAGCTCTATTTTAGTTAGGGTTAGTTCTATTTGAGTTAGGGTTAGCTCTATTTTTGTTAGGGTTAGCTCTATTTGAGTTAGGGTTACCCTCTATTTGAGTTAGGGTTACCTCTATTTGAGTTAGGGTTAGCTCTATTTGAGTTAGGGGGTTAGCTCTATTTGAGTTAGGTTAGGGTTACCCTCTATTTGAGTTAGGGTTACCCTCTATTTGAGTTAGGGTTAGCTCTATTTGAGTTAGGGTTAGCTCTATTTGAGTTAGGGTTAGCTCTATTTGAGTTAGGGTTAGGGTTAGCTCTATTTGAGTTAGGGTTACCCTCTATTTGAGTTAGGGTTACCCTCTATTTGAGTTAGGGTTACCCTCTATTTGAGTTAGGGTTACCCTCTATTTGAGTTAGGGTTACCCTCCATTTGAGTTAGGTTACCCTCTATTTGAGTTAGGGTTAGCTCTATTTGAGTTAGGTTACCCTCTATTTGAGTTAGGGTTACCCTCTATTTGAGTTAGGGTTAGCTCTATTGGAGTTAGGGTTAGGGTTAGCTCTATTTGAGTTAGGGTTAGGCTTAGCTCTATTTGAGTTAGGGTTAGCTCTATTTGAGTTAGGGTTACCCTCTGTTTGAGTTAGGGTTACCCTCTGTTTGAGTTAGGGTTAGCTCTATTTGAGTTAGGGTTACCTCTATTTGAGTTAGGGTTAGCTCTATTTGAGTTAGGGTTAGCTCTATTTGAGTTAGGTTAGCTCTATTTGAGTTAGGGTTAGCTCTATTTGAGTTAGGGTTAGCTCTATTTGAGTTAGGGTTACCTCTATTTGAGTTAGGGTTACCCTCTATTTCAGTTAGGGTTAACTCTATTTGAGTTAGGGTTACCCTCTGTTTGAGTTAGGGTTACCCTCTATTTGAGTTAGGTTACCCTCTCTATTTGAGTTAGGGTTACTCTCTATTTGAGTTGGGGTTAGCTCTATTTGAGTTAGGGTTAGCCTCTGATTTGAGTTAGGGTTAGCTCTATTTGAGTTAGGGTTAGCTCTATTTGAGTTAGGGTTAGGCCTCTATTTGAGTTAGGGTTACCCTCTATTTGAGTTAGGGTTACCTCTATTTGAGTTAGGGTTACCTCTATTTGAGTTAGGGTTACCCTCTATTTGAGTTAGGGTTAGCTCTATTTGAGTTAGGGTTAGCTCTATTTGAGTTAGGGTTAGGGTTAGGGTTACCCTCTATTTGAGTTAGGGTTAGGGTTAGCTCTATTTGAGTTAGGTTAGGGTTAGCTCTATTTGAGTTAGGGTTAGCTCTATTTGAGTTAGGGTTAGCTCTATTTGAGTTAGGGTTAGCTCTATTTGAGTTAGGGTTAGGTTAGCTCTATTTGAGTTAGGGTTACCCTCTATTTGAGTTAGGGTTACCCTCTATTTGAGTTAGGGTTAGCTCTATTTGAGTTAGGGTTAGCTCTATTTGAGTTAGGGTTAGGGTTAGCTCTATTTGAGTTAGGGTTACCTCTATTTGTTAGTTAGGGTTAGCTCTATTTGAGTTAGGGTTATCCCTCTATTTGAGTTAGGGTTACCTCTATTTGAGTTAGGGTTACCCTCTGTTTGAGTTAGGGTTACCTCTATTTGAGTTAGGGTTAGCTCTATTTGAGTTAGGGTTAGCTCTATTTGAGTTAGGGTTACCCTCTATTTGAGTTAGGGTTACCCTCTATTTGAGTTAGGGTTAGGAGTTACCCTCTATTTGAGTTAGGTTACCCTCTATTTGAGTTAGGGTTACCTCTATTTGAGTTAGGGTTAGCTCTATTTGAGTTAGGGTTAGGAGTTAGGGTTACCTCTATTTGAGTTATGGTTAGGGTTAGCTCTATTTGAGTTAGGGTTAGCTCTATTTGAGTTATGGTTAGGGTTAGCTCTATTTGAGTTAGGGTTAGGGTTAGCTCTATTTCAGTTAGGGTTAGCTCTATTTGAGTTAGGGTTAGGCTTAGCTCTATTTGAGTTAGGGTTACCCTCTATTTGAGTTAGGGTTAGCTCTATTTGAGTTAGGGTTAGCTCTATTTGAGTTAGGGTTAGGCTTAGCTCTATTTGAGTTAGGGTTACCTCTATTTGAGTTAGGGTTACCCTCTGTTTGAGTTAGGGTTACCCTCTATTTGAGTTAGGGTTACCTCTATTTGAGTTAGGGTTAGGGTTACCCTCTATTTGAGTTAGGGTTACCCTATATTTGAGTTAGGGTTAGCTCTATTTGAGTTAGGCTTAGCTCTATTTGAGTTAGGGTTATCCTCTATTTCAGTTAGGGTTTGCTCTATTTGAGTTAGGGTTAGCTCTATTTGAGTTAGGGTTACCCTCTATTTGAGTTAGGGTTAGCTCTATTTGAGTTAGGGTTGCCCTCTATTTGAGTTAGGGTTACCCTATTTGAGTTAGGGTTAGCTCTATTTGAGTTAGGGTTAGGGTTAGCTCTTTTGAGTTAGGGTTACCCTCTATTTGAGTTAGGTTACCCTCTATATGAGTTAGGGTTAGCTCTATTTGAGTTAGGGTTAGGGTTACCCTCTATTTGAGTTAGGGTTAGGGTTACCTCTATTTGAGTTAGGGTTAGGGTTAGCTCTATTTGAGTTAGGTTAGGGTTCTCTATTTGAGTTAGGGTTACCCTCTGTTTGAGTTAGGGTTACCCTGTATTTGAGTTAGGGTTAGCTCTATTTGAGTTAGGGTTAGCTCTATTTGAGTTAGGGTTAGCTCTATTTGAGTTAGGGTTACCCTCTATTTGAGTTAGGGTTACCCTCTATTTGAGTTAGGGTTACCCTCTATTTGAGTTAGGGTTACCCTCCATTTGAGTTAGGGTTAGCTCTATTTGAGTTAGGGTTAGCTCTATTTGAGTTAGGGTTAGCTCTATTTGAGTTAGGGTTAGGGTTACCCTCTATTTGAGTTAGGGTTAGGGTTAGCTCTATTTGAGTTATGGTTAGGGTTAGCTCTATTTGAGTTAGGGTTAGCTCTATTTGAGTTAGGGTTAGCTCTATTTGAGTTAGGGTTAGGGTTAGCTCTATTTGAGTTAGGGGTTACCTCTATTTGAGTTAGGGTTACCCTATATTTGAGTTAGGGTTAGCTCTATTTGAGTTAGGGTTAGCTCTATTTGAGTTAGGGTTAGGCTTAGCTCTATTTGAGTTAGGGTTACCCTCTATTTGAGTTAGGGTTCACTCTATTTGAGTTAGGGTTAGCTCTATTTGAGTTAGGGTTACCTCTATTTGAGTTAGGGTTAGCTCTATTTGAGTTAGGGTTACCCTCTATTTGAGTTAGGGTTACCTCTCTATTTGAGTTAGGGTTAGCTCTATTTGAGTTAGGGTTACCTCTATTTGAGTTAGGGTTAGCTCTATTTGAGTTAGGGTTACCCTCTATTTGAGTTAGGGTTACCCTCTATTTGAGTTAGGGTTACCCTCTATTTGAGTTAGGGTTACCCTCTATTTGAGTTAGGGTTAGGGTTAGCTCTATTTGAGTTAGGGTTAGCTCTATTTGAGTTAGGGTTAGGGTTACCCTCTATTTGAGTTAGGGTTAGGGTTAGCTCTATTTGAGTTAGGGTTAGCTCTATTTGAGTTATGGTTAGGGTTAGCTCTATTTGAGTTAGGGTTAGGGTTAGCTCTATTTGAGTTAGGCTTAGGGTTACCCTCTATTTGAGTTAGGGTTACCCTATATTTGAGTTAGGGTTAGCTCTATTTGAGTTAGGGTTAGCTCTATTTGAGTTAGGGTTAGGCTTAGCTCTATTTGAGTTAGGGTTACCCTCTATTTGAGTTAGGGTTCACTCTATTTGAGTTAGGGTTACCCTCTATTTGAGTTAGGGTTACCCTCTGTTTGAGTTAGGGTTAGGGTTACCCTCTATTTGAGTTAGGGTTACCCTATATTTGAGTTAGGGTTAGCTCTATTTGAGTTAGGCTTAGCTCTATTTGAGTTAGGGTTATCCTCTATTTCAGTTAGGGTTTGCTCTATTTGAGTTAGGGTTAGCTCTATTTGAGTTAGGGTTACCCTCTATTTGAGTTAGGGTTAGCTCTATTTGAGTTAGGGTTACCCTCTATTTGAGTTAGGGTTACCCTCTATTTGAGTTAGGGTTAGCTCTATTTGAGTTAGGGTTAGCTCTATTTTAGTTAGGGTTAGGGTTACCCTCTATTTGAGTTAGGGTTACCCTATATTTGAGTTAGGGTTAGCTCTATTTGAGTTAGGGTTAGCTCTATTTGAGTTAGGGTTAGGGTTACCCTCTATTTGAGTTAGGGTTAGGGTTAGCTCTATTTGAGTTATGGTTAGGGTTCACTCTATTTGAGTTAGGGTTACCCTCTGTTTGAGTTAGGGTTACCCTGTATTTGAGTTAGGGTTAGCTCTATTTGAGTTAGGGTTAGCTCTATTTGAGTTAGGGTTACCCTCCATTTGAGTTGGGGTTACCCTCTATTTGAGTTAGGGTTACCCTCTATTTGAGTTGGGGTTACCCTCTATTTGAGTTAGGGTTACCCTCTATTTGAGTTAGGGTTACCTCTATTTGAGTTAGGGTTAGCTCTATTTGAGTTAGGGTTAGCTCTATTTGAGTTAGGGTTAGGGTTACCCTCTATTTGAGTTAGGGTTAGGGTTAGCTCTATTTGAGTTATGGTTAGGGTTAGCTCTATTTGAGTTAGGGTTAGCTCTATTTGAGTTATGGTTAGGGTTAGCTCTATTTGAGTTAGGGTTAGGGTTAGCTCTATTTGAGTTAGGTTACCCTCTATTTGAGTTAGGGTTAGCTCTATTTGAGTTAGGGTTAGCTCTATTTGAGTTAGGGTTAGCTCTATTTGAGTTAGGGTTAGGCTTAGCTCTATTTGAGTTAGGGTTACCCTCTATTTGAGTTAGGGTTCACTCTATTTGAGTTAGGGTTAGGCTTAGCTCTATTTGAGTTAGGGTTACCCTCTATTTCAGTTAGGGTTACCCTCTATTTGAGTTAGGCTTAGCTCTATTTGAGTTAGGATTACCCTCTGTTTGAGTTAGGGTTACCTCTATTTGAGTTAGGGTTAGCTCTATTTGAGTTAGGGTTAGCTCTATTTGAGTTAGGGTTACCCTCTATTTGAGTTAGGGTTACCCTCTATTTGAGTTAGGGTTACCCTCTATTTGAGTTAGGGTTACCTCTATTTGAGTTAGGGTTACCCTCTATTTGAGTTAGGGTTAGCTCTATTTGAGTTAGGGTTAGCTCTATTTGAGTTAGGGTTAGGGTTACCCTCTATTTGAGTTAGGGTTAGGGTTAGCTCTATTTGAGTTATGGTTAGGGTTAGCTCTATTTGAGTTAGGGTTAGCTCTATTTGAGTTATGGTTAGGGTTAGCTCTATTTGAGTTAGGGTTAGGGTTAGCTCTATTTGAGTTAGGCTTAGGGTTACCTCTATTTGAGTTAGGGTTACCCTATATTTGAGTTAGGGTTAGCTCTATTTGAGTTAGGGTTAGCTCTATTTGAGTTAGGGTTAGCTCTATTTGAGTTAGGGTTAGGCTTAGCTCTATTTGAGTTAGGGTTACCCTCTATTTCAGTTAGGGTTCACTCTATTTGAGTTAGGGTTACCCTCTGTTTGAGTTAGGGTTACCCTCTTTTTGAGTTAGGGTTTGCTCTATTTGAGTTAGGGTTAGGGTTACCCTCTGTTTGAGTTAGGGTTACCCTATATTTGAGTTAGGGTTAGGGTTACCCTCTATTTGAGTTAGGGTTACCCTATATTTGAGTTAGGGTTAGCTCTATTTGAGTTAGGGTTACCTCTATTTGAGTTAGGGTTTGCTCTATTTGAGTTAGGGTTAGCTCTATTTGAGTTAGGGTTACCTCTATTTGAGTTAGGGTTAGCTCTATTTGAGTTAGGGTTACCCTCTATTTGAGTTAGGGTTACCCTCTATTTGAGTTAGGGTTAGCTCTATTTGAGTTAGGGTTAGCTCTATTTGAGTTAGGGTTACCTCTATTTGAGTTAGGGTTAGCTCTATTTGAGTTAGGGTTAGCTCTATTTGAGTTAGGGTTACCCTCTATTTGAGTTAGGGTTAGCTCTATTTGAGTTAGGGTTACCCTCTATTTGAGTTAGGGTTACCCTCTATTTGAGTTAGGGTTAGCTCTATTTCAGTTAGGGTTCACTCTATTTGAGTTAGGCTTAGCTCTATTTGAGTTAGGGTTATCCTCTATTTCAGTTAGGGTTTGCTCTATTTGAGTTAGGGTTACCCTCTGTTTGAGTTAGGGTTACCCTGTATTTGAGTTAGGGTTAGCTCTATTTGAGTTAGGGTTAGCTCTATTTGAGTTAGGGTTACCCTCCATTTGAGTTAGGGTTACCCTCTATTTGAGTTAGGGTTACCTCTATTTGAGTTAGGGTTACCCTCTATTTGAGTTAGGGTTACCCTCTATTTGAGTTAGGGTTAGCTCTATTTGAGTTAGGGTTAGCTCTATTTGAGTTAGGGTTAGCTCTATTTGAGTTAGGGTTAGGGTTACCCTCTATTTGAGTTAGGGTTAGGGTTAGCTCTATTTGAGTTAGGGTTAGCTCTATTTGAGTTAGGGTTAGGGTTAGCTCTATTTGAGTTAGGGTTAGGGTTAGCTCTATTTGAGTTAGGCTTAGGGTTACCCTCTATTTGAGTTAGGGTTACCCTATATTTGAGTTAGGGTTAGCTCTATTTGAGTTAGGGTTAGCTCTATTTGAGTTAGGGTTAGGCTTAGCTCTATTTGAGTTAGGGTTACCCTCTCTATTTGTTAGGGTTAGGTTAGGGTTACCCTCTATTTCAGTTAGGGTTTGCTCTATTTGAGTTAGGGTTAGGGTTACCCTCTATTTGAGTTAGGGTTACCCTATATTTGAGTTAGGGTTAGCTCTATTTGAGTTAGGCTTAGCTCTATTTGAGTTAGGGTTATCCTCTATTTCAGTTAGGGTTTGCTCTATTTGAGTTAGGGTTAGCTCTATTTGAGTTAGGGTTACCCTCTATTTGAGTTAGGGTTAGCTCTATTTGAGTTAGGGTTACCCTCTATTTGAGTTAGGGTTACCCTCTATTTGAGTTAGGGTTAGCTCTATTTGAGTTAGGGTTAGCTCTATTTTAGTTAGGGTTACCCTCCATTTGAGTTAGGTTACCCTTTATTTGAGTTAGGGTTAGCTCTATTTGAGTTAGGGTTAGCTCTATTTGAGTTAGGGTTAGGGTTACCCTCTATTTGAGTTAGGGTTAGGGTTAGCTCTATTTGAGTTATGGTTAGGGTTCACTCTATTTGAGTTAGGGTTACCCTCTGTTTGAGTTAGGGTTACTCTATTTGAGTTAGGGTTAGCTCTATTTGAGTTAGGGTTAGCTCTATTTGAGTTAGGGTTACCCTCTATTTGAGTTGGGGTTACCCTCTATTTGAGTTAGGGTTACCCTCTATTTGAGTTGGGGTTACCCTCTATTTGAGTTAGGGTTACCCTCCATTTGAGTTAGGGTTACCTCTATTTGAGTTAGGGTTAGCTCTATTTGAGTTAGGGTTAGCTCTATTTGAGTTAGGGTTAGGGTTACCCTCTATTTGAGTTAGGGTTAGGGTTAGCTCTATTTGAGTTATGGTTAGGGTTAGCTCTATTTGAGTTAGGGTTAGCTCTATTTGAGTTATGGTTAGGGTTAGCTCTATTTGAGTTAGGGTTAGGGTTAGCTCTATTTGAGTTAGGGTTACCCTCTATTTGAGTTAGGGTTACCCTATATTTGAGTTAGGGTTAGCTCTATTTGAGTTAGGGTTAGCTCTATTTGAGTTAGGGTTAGGCTTAGCTCTATTTGAGTTAGGGTTAGCTCTATTTGAGTTAGGGTTAGGAGTTAGGGTTAGGCTTAGCTCTATTTGAGTTAGGGTTACCTCTATTTGAGTTAGGGTTACCCTCTATTTGAGTTAGGGTTAGCTCTATTTGAGTTAGGGTTACCCTCTGTTTGAGTTAGGGTTACCCTCTATTTGAGTTAGGGTTAGCTCTATTTGAGTTAGGGTTAGCTCTATTTGAGTTAGGGTTACCCTCCATTTGAGTTGGGGTTACCCTCTATTTGAGTTAGGGTTACCCTCTATTTGAGTTGGGGTTACCCTCTATTTGAGTTAGGGTTACCCTCCATTTGAGTTAGGGTTAGCTCTATTTGAGTTAGGGTTAGCTCTATTTGAGTTAGGGTTAGGGTTACCCTCTATTTGAGTTAGGGTTAGGGTTAGCTCTATTTGAGTTATGGTTAGGGTTAGCTCTATTTGAGTTAGGGTTAGCTCTATTTGAGTTATGGTTAGGGTTAGCTCTATTTGAGTTAGGGTTAGGGTTAGCTCTATTTGAGTTAGGCTTAGGGTTACCCTCTATTTGAGTTAGGGTTACCCTATATTTGAGTTAGGGTTAGCTCTATTTGAGTTAGGGTTAGCTCTATTTGAGTTAGGGTTAGGCTTAGCTCTATTTGAGTTAGGGTTAGGCTTAGCTCTATTTGAGTTAGGCTTAGGGTTACCCTCTATTTCAGTTAGGGTTCACTCTATTTGAGTTAGGCTTAGCTCTATTTGAGTTAGGGTTATCCTCTATTTCAGTTAGGGTTTGCTCTATTTGAGTTAGGGTTAGGGTTACCCTCTATTTGAGTTAGGGTTACCCTATATTTGAGTTAGGGTTAGGGTTACCCTCTATTTGAGTTAGGGTTACCCTCTATTTGAGTTAGGGTTAGCTCTATTTGAGTTAGGGTTACCTCTATTTGAGTTAGGGTTAGCTCTATTTGAGTTAGGGTTACCCTCTATTTGAGTTAGGGTTACCCTCTATTTGAGTTAGGGTTAGCTCTATTTGAGTTAGGGTTAGCTCTATTTTAGTTAGGGTTAGTTCTATTTGAGTTAGGGTTAGCTCTATTTTTGTTAGGGTTAGCTCTATTTGAGTTAGGGTTAGCTCTATTTGAGTTAGTGTTACCCTCTATTTGAGTTGGGGTTACCTCTATTTGAGTTAGGGTTACCCTCTATTTGAGTTGGGGTTACCCTCTATTTGAGTTAGGGTTACCCTCTATTTGAGTTAGGGTTACCCTCTATTTGAGTTAGGGTTAGCTCTATTTGAGTTAGGGTTAGCTCTATTTGAGTTAGGGTTAGGGTTACCCTCTATTTGAGTTAGGTTAGGGTTAGCTCTATTTGAGTTAGGGTTAGGCTTAGCTCTATTTGAGTTAGGGTTACCCTCTATTTCAGTTAGGGTTCACTCTATTTGAGTTAGGGTTACCCTCTGTTTGAGTTAGGGTTACCCTCTATTTGAGTTAGGGTTAACTCTATTTGAGTTAGGGTTAGCTCTATTTGAGTTAGGGTTACCCTCTATTTGAGTTAGGGTTACCCTCTATTTGAGTTAGGGTTACCCTCTATTTGAGTTAGGGTTAGGAGTTAGGGTTAGCTCTATTTGAGTTAGGGTTAGGGTTACCCTCTATTTGAGTTAGGGTTAGGGTTAGCTCTATTTGAGTTAGGGTTAGGCGTTAGCTCTATTTGAGTTAGGCTTAGCTCTATTTGAGTTAGGGTTACCCTCTATTTGAGTTAGGGTTACCCTCTGTTTGAGTTAGGGTTACCCTCTGTTTGAGTTAGGGTTACCCTCGTTTTGAGTTAGGGTTACCCTTTGTTTGAGTTAGGGTTACCCTTTGTTTTGAGTTAGGGTTACCCTCTTGTTTTGAGTTAGGGTTACCCTCTGTTTGAGTTAGGGTTACCCTCTGTTTGAGTTAGGGTTACCCTCTGTTTGAGTTAGGGTTAGCTCTATTTGAGTTAGGCTTAGCTCTATTTGAGTTAGGCTTAGCTCTATTTGAGTTAGGGTTATCCTCTATTTCAGTTAGGGTTTTCTCTATATGAGTTAGGGTTAGCTCTATTTGAGTTAGGGTTACCCTCTATTTGAGTTAGGGTTACCCTCTATTTGAGTTAGGTTTACCCTCTATTTGAGTTAGGGTTACCCTCTATTTGAGTTAGGGTTAGTTCTATTTGAGTTAGGCTTAGCTCTATTTGAGTTAGGGTTAGCTCTATTTGAGTTAGGGTTACCCTCTATTTGAGTTAGGGTTAGCGCTATTTGAGTTAGGGTTAGCCTCTATTTGAGTTAGGGTTAGCCTCTATTTGAGATAGGGTGAGCCTCTATTTGAGTTAGGGTCAGACTCTATTTGAGTTAGGGTCAGCCTCTATTTGAGTTAGGGTTAGGGTTAGCTCTATTTGAGTTAGGGTTAGCTCTATTTGAGTTAGGGTTAGCCTCTATTTGAGTTAGGGTTAGCCTCTATTTGAGTTAGGGTTAACTCTATTTGAGTTAGCGTTAGGGTTAGCTCTATTTGAGTTAGGCTTAGCTCTATTTGAGTTAGGCTTAGCTCTATTTGAGTTAGGGCTACCCTCTATTTCAGTTAGGGTTAGCTCTATTTGAGTTATGGTTAGGGTTAGCCTCTATTTGAGTTAGGGTTAGGGTTAGCTCTATTTGATTTAGTTTTAGGGTTAGCTCTATTTGAGTTAGGTTTAGGGTTACCCTCTATTTGAGTTAGGGTTAGCTCTATTTGAGTTAGGCTTAGGGTTACCCTCTATTTCAGTTAGGGTTAGCTCTATTTGAGTTAGGGTTACCCTCTATTTGAGTTAGGGTTAGCTCTATTTGAGTTAGGGTTACCCTCTATTTGAGTTAGGGTTAGCTCTATTTGAGTTAGGGTTAGCTCTATTTAAGTTAGGGTTAGCTCTATTTGAGTTAGGGTTAGGGTTACCCTCTATTTGAGTTAGGGTTAGCTCTATTTGAGTTATGGTTAGGGTTAGCCTCTATTTGAGTTAGGGTTAGGGTTAGCTCTATTTGAGTTAGGGTTAGGGTTAGCTCTATTTGAGTTAGGGTTAGCTCTATTTGAGTTAGGGTTACCCTCTATTTGAGTTAGGGTTAGCTCTATTTGAGCTAGGGTTAGCCTCTATTTGAGTTAGGGTTAGGCTCTATTTGAGTTAGGGTTAGGGTTACCCTCTATTTGAGTTAGGGTTAGCTCTATTTGAGTTATGGTTAGGGTTAGCCTCTATTTGAGATAGGGTTAGCCTCTATTTGAGTTAGGGTCAGCCTCTATTTGAGTTAGGGTTACCCTCTATTTGAGTTAGGGTTACCCTCTATTTGAGTTAGGGTTAGCTCTATTTGAGTTAGGATTAGCTCTATTTGAGTTAGGGTTAGCGCTATTTGAGTTAGGGTTACCCTCTATTTGAGTTAGGGTTAGCTCTATTTGAGTTAGGGTTAGCTCTATTTGAGTTAGGGTTAGCCTCTATTTGAGTTAGGGTTAGCCTCTATTTGAGTTAGGGTCAGCCTCTATTTGAGTTAGGGTTAGGGTTAGCTCTATTTGAGTTAGGGTTAGCCTCTATTTGAGTTAGGGTTACCCTCTATTTGAGTTAGGGTTACCCTCTATTTGAGTTAGGGTTAGCTCTATTTGAGTTAGGGTTAGCTCTATTTGAGTTAGGGTTAGGGTTACCCTCTATTTGAGTTAGGGTTAGCTCTATTTGAGTTATGGTTAGGGTTAGCCTCTATTTGAGTTAGGGTTAGGCTTAGCTCTATTTGAGTTAGGGTTACCCTCTATTTGAGTTAGAGTTAGCTCTATTTGAGTTAGGGTTAGCCTCTATTTGAGTTAGGGTTAGCCTCTATTTGAGATAGGGTCAGCCTCTATTTGAGTTAGGGTCAGCCTCTATTTGAGTTAGGGTCAGCCTCTATTTGAGTTAGGGTTAGGGTTAGCTCTATTTGAGTTAGGGTTAGCTTAGCTCTATTTGAGTTAGGCTTAGCTCTATTTGAGTTAGGGCTACCCTCTATTTCAGTTAGGGTTAGCTCTATTTGAGTTAGGGTTACCCTCTATTTGAGTTAGGGTTAGCTCTATTTGAGTTAGGGTTACCCTCTATTTGAGTTAGGGTTAGCTCTATTTGAGTTAGGGTTACCCTCTATTTGAGTTAGGGTTAGGGTTACCCTCTATTTGAGTTAGGGTTAGCTCTATTTGAGTTAGGGTTAGGGTTAGCTCTATTTGAGTTAGGGTTAGGGTTAGCTCTATTTGAGTTAGGGTTAGCTCTATTTGAGTTAGGGTTAGCTCTATTTGAGTTAGGGTTAGGCTTAGCTCTATTTGAGTTAGGTTTACCCTCTATTTGAGATAGGGTCAGCCTCTATTTGAGTTAGGGTTACCCTCTATTTGAGTTAGGGTTAGCTCTATTTGAGTTAGGGTTAGCCTCTATTTGAGTTAGGGTTAGGCTCTATTTGAGTTAGGGTTAGCCTCTATTTGAGATAGGGTCAGCCTCTATTTGAGTTAGGGTCAGCCTCTATTTGAGTTAGGGTTAGCTCTATTTGAGTTAGGGTTAGCCTCTATTTGAGTTAGGGTTACCCTTTATTTGAGTTAGGGTTAATTCTATTTGAATTAGGGTTAGGGTTAGCTCTATTTGAGTTAGGCTTAGCTCTATTTGAGTTAGGTTTAGCTCTATTTGAGTTAGGGCTACCCTCTATTTGAGTTAGGGTTAGCTCTATTTGAGTTAGGGTTAGCTCTATTTGAGTTAGGGTTACCCTCTATTTGAGTTAGGCGTAGCTCTATTTGAGTTAGGGTTACCCTCTATTTGAGTTAGGGTTAGCTCTATTTGAGTTAGGGTTACCCTCTATTTGAGTTAGGGTTAGCTCTATTTGAGTTAGGGTTACCCTCCATTTGAGTTAGGGTTAGCTCTATTTGAGTTAGGGTTAGCTCTATTTGAGTTAGGGTTAGCTCTATTTGAGTTAGGGTTAGGCTTAGCTCTATTTGAGTTAGGGTTAGCTCTATTTGAGTTAGGGTTACCCTCTATTTGAGTTAGGGTTAGCTCTATTTGAGTTAGGGTTACCCTCCATTTGAGTTAGGGTTAGCTCTATTTGAGTTAGGGTTAGCTCTATTTGAGTTAGGGTTAGCTCTATTTGAGTTAGGGTTAGGCTTAGCTCTATTTGAGTTAGGGTTAGCTCTATTTGAGTTAGGGTTAGCCTCTATTTGAGTTAGGGTTAGCCTCTATTTGAGTTAGGGTTACCCTCTATTTGAGTTAGGGTTAGCTCTATTTGAGTGGTCCATAATGTGGTTTTTAAAATGTCTATGTATTGTCAACTACAGTAGCATTGTGAAGCGAAACTTTAATACATTTTTCTAACTAACTCTTTTCTCTATAAAACGCACAGTATGCACTTCTACAACATGAGGTTACGCTAAAACCAGATGAATGCGTCACGTGTTTGCTTTCATAAGGTCCGTCAGCCACAGTTGGAATCCAGCCACTGTAATAAGTGAGACTACAAGAACACACACACCCAGTAGCTCTCCAAGAGGGCGCTTGGCCACCCATGTCTCAGAGCAGAGGGTAGGAATCAGTTCACAGTGGCTGCCAGCTGAAAGGCTCTCTATTTTGAATACAGTTTAGGGATTAGCTTCTGAGAAACTTAGGCACAGTCCTTCACACCGAGGCACAGTCCTTCACACCGAGGCACAGTCCTTCACACCGAGGCACAGTCCTTCACACCGAGGCACAGTCCTTCACACTGAGGCACAGTCCTTCACACCGAGGCACAGTCCTTCACACCGAGGCACAGTGCTTCACACCGAGGCACAGTCTTTCACACCGAGGCACAGTCCTTCACACCGAGGCACAGTCCTTCACACCGAGGCACAGTCCTTCACACCGAGGCACAGTCCTTCACACCGAGGCACAGTCCTTCACACTGAGGCACAGTCCTTCACACACACAGCACGATTATATAATTACATCTTAGATCTTCCTCACGTCGTACTTAAATCTTACCAAACAGAGCATTTGTGTCATCACATGAAGTACTTTATGGACTTAGAGATGTAGAGAACAAAGTGTCAGACATCAGAAGACCAGGAACACTCACTCACACTCTCACACTGCACATTTGGGCTTTTCACCCAATAAATACATGCTTTTTTTTCTTCATCTTTTATAGTTTAAAATTCTTTGTATTGAATTATAATTTTGGGAAAGAAATATTCTCTTAGGTCTGTGTATTTGTCACAGTGTAATAGGAAATGCAGCTCTGTTTCTACCTCTCCCCTGGAACAGAGTGAGCACAGCCTGTCCTCTGGGCAACCAGGTTTGTCTGTGAGACCGGTCTCTATAGCCAGACTGTGCTCACTGAGTCTGTACCTAGTCAATGTTTTCCTCAGTTCTCTATCAGTCACAGTGGTCAGATAGTCTGCCAAATAGCATTGAAGTTTACTTTGATTTTTTTGTGGTGTCTTTCCAATAGATGATATATTTGTATTTTTGTTTTGTGATGATTTGGTTGGGCCAGATTTTCTGAGTGCTGTCCTGAGGCTCTATGGGGTTGGTTTGGGTTGGTTAACTGAGCCTCAGAACCAGCTGGCTGAGGGGACTCTTCACTGGTTTCATCTCTTGACATTGTAGAGCTGTGTAATGGAATGTTTTGGGATCACTTGTTTTTAGATGGTTGTAAAATTTGATGGCTCTTTTTTCTATTCGAATGAGAAGGGGGTGTTGGCCCAATTCTGCTCTACATGAGATATTTGGAGTTTTTCTTTGTACTTGCAATACAGTCTTGCAAAACTCTGCATGCAGTATTTCAATTGGATGTTTGTCCCATTTGGTGAATTCATTATACTTCCCTGCCATGTAGAGTAATTGGTTCTATAACCAATTAGAACATTGAGCCAGATTCTAATTGGAACTTCGATTTGAATGTTCCTTTTAATGGCATAGAATGCTCTTCTTGCTTTGTCTCTCAGCTCATTCACAGCCATGTGAAAGCAACCGGTGTTGCTGATATTTAGTCCTAGATACGTGTCGTTTTTGGTGTGTTCTAATAGAACTGTGTCCAAATAGAATTTATATTTGTCATCCTGATTTCTGGACCTTTTTTGGAATATCATTATATTTGTTGTTTTTTAGGATAACGGTCAGAGCCCAAGTCTGACAGAACCTGTGAAGACGATCTAGGTGCTGCTGTAACCCCTCTTTAGTGGGAGACAGCAGCACCAGGTCATCTGTCTACAGCAGACCCTCCTTAGTGGGAGACAGCAGCACCAGGTCATCTGCGTACAGCAGACACTTGATTTCAGTGTTTTGTAGGGTGATACCAGGTGCTGCCAATTCTTATAATGTTTTTGCCAATTCATTAATGTAGATGTTAAATAGTGTTGGACTTATTGGGCAGCCCTGTTTCACTCCCCATCCCTGAGAGAAGAAGTCTGTTTGCTTGTTGCCAATTTTAGCCGCACATTTGTTTTTAGTGTACATTGATTTAATAACATCATGTGTTTTCCCTCCAATACCACTTTTTATTAGTTTATTAAAAAAATACCTTTGTGCCAAATTGAATCAAATGCTTTCTTGAAATCTACAAAACACGAGTAGATTTTGCCTTTGTTTTGGTTGAATTGTTTGTCATTTACAGTGTGTAAATGTGGTCTGTTTGTACGATAATTTTTTAGAAATCCAATCTGGCTTCTGCTCAGGACGTTGTGTTCGTCAAGGAAATTATGTAGTCTGCTATTTATGATACTGCAGAGAATTTTCCCCAAGTTGCTGTTAACGCAAATTCCTCTGTAATTATTTGGGACCAATTTTTATAGATTGGTGTGATCAATCTCTGGTTCCAAATATTGGGGAAAATACCTGCAATGAGGATAATGTTGAAGAGTTTGAGTAGAGCCAATTTGAATTTGTGGTCTGTATTTTTGATCATTTCATTTAAAATACCATCAGCACCACAGGCCTTTTTGGGTTGGAGAGTAGGTAGTTTTTCCAATAATTCTTCTTCTGTAATTGGGGGATCCACAGAATTCTGATAGTATTTGACTGCTGATTCAAGGATTTGTAATTTTTCTTGTATATATTTTTGTTCTGGGCTCTTTGTTATATTGCTGTAGAGGTTTGCAAAGTGATTTCTCCACATATCCCCATTTTGGATAGCCAGTTCCTCATGAGGTTTGTTTTATTTATTCCAATTCTCCCAGAAGTGGTTTGATTCTATGGATTCCTCAATTCCATCCAGCTGATTTCTAATGTGATGTTCCTTTTCTGTTCTTAGGGTGTGTTTGTATTGCTTCAGTGTTTCCCCATACTGTTCTTAGGGTATGTTTGTATTGCTTCAGTGTTTCCCCATACTGTTCTTAGGGTGTGTTTGTATTGCTTCAGTGTGTCTCCATATTGAAGGTGTATGTTTGTTCTTAGGGTGTGTTTGTATTGCTTCAGTGTTTCCCCATATAGAAGGCCTATATTTTTGTTGTCTGGTTCTCTGTGGTTTTGATTAGATATATTTCTCAATGACTTTCTTAGATTTTTGCAATCATTATCAAACCATTTCTCATTTTCTGTTATTTCTGGTTTGTTCTTATGCTTCTTTAGATTAGCCAAGGAGGCAAATTTGTCAAATATATAGTTTATATTCCAAACGGCCAAATTTACACCTTCATTGCTGAAGGAGAATGTTAAGGCTAAAAAGTTGTCCAGGAGAGATTGTATTTTTTGGCTACCAATTGCTTTTTGGTAGATGTCTGTACTGTTTGCACTCCATCTATAGGCCTGTTTTGTACCGTGTAATTTATTGGGCCGTGATGCTTCATGGTTGGGTTCCCCTCTTCTTAGATACACTCTGATTTTACTGTGGTCTGAGAGAGGTGTTGGTGGGCTGACTGTGAAGGCCCTGAGAGACTCTGGGTTTAGGTCGGTGAGGAAGTAGTCTACAGTGATGCTGCCAAGGGATGAGCTGTAGGTGTACCGACCAAAAGAGTCCCCTCTCAGCCTACCATTAACTATGTACAGACCCAGTGTTCGACAGCCTACCATTGACTATGTACAGACCCAGTGTTCCACAGAGCTGTAGGTGTACCGACCAAAAGAGTCCCTTCTCAGCCTACCATTGACTATGTACAGACCCAGTGTTCGACAGCCTACCATTGACTATGTACAGACCCAGTGTTCCACAGAGCTGTAGGTGTACCGACCAAAAGAGTCCCCTCTCAGCCTACCATTCACTATGTACAGACCCAGTGTTCGACAGAGCTTCACGAGCTGTACTCCGTTTTGTTTTTCACTTTGTCATAGTTGTTTCTTTGGGGGTATGTGGGGTGGGAAAGGTGGTTGCTTCCTGGTAGGTGTTTATCCCCATGACTGTTTATAGTGTCTTGTTCTTCTGCTGTTCTAGCATTCAGGTCTCCACAGACCAGTACATTGCCTTGGGCCTGAAAGTGACTAATTTCCCCCTCTAGAATGGAGAAACTCTCTTCATTGAAGTTGGGTGACTCTGAGGGGGGAATGTATGTGGTACACATTCTCTCTCTGTCTCTCTCTCTATTGTCCGCTTCTCTCTCCTTTCTGTCCCTCTCTCTCTCCTGTCTATCTTTCTGTCTTTCTCATCTATCTGTCTATATTTCTGTCTTTCTGTCTCTCTTTCTCTGTCATGTCATCTAGCAATTGCCAGATACATAAATGTTGGCAGCTGGAGGTGGAAGTTGAAGACTGTATGCAGAATAACTAGCAACGACAGAGCCCTCTCCTGGTAAGGAGAATAACTAGCAACGACAGAGCCCCCTCCTGGTAAGGAGAATAACTAGCAACGACAGAGCCCTCCTGGTAAGGAGAATAACTAGCAACGACAGAGCCCTCTCCTGGTAAGGAGAATAACTAGCAACGACAGAGCCCTCTCCTGGTAAGGAGAATAACTAGCAACGACAGAGCCCCCTCCTGGTAAGGAGAATAACTAGCAACGACAGAGCCCTCCTGGTAAGGAGAATAACTAGCAACGACAGAGCCCTCCTGGTAAGGAGAATAACTAGCAACGACAGAGCCCTCTCCTGGTAAGGAGAATAACTAGCAACGACAGAGCCCTCCTGGTAAGGAGAATAATTAGCAACGACAGAGCCCTCTCCTGGTAAGAAGAATAACTAGCAACGACAGAGCCCTCTCCTGGTAAGGAGAATAACTAGCAACGACAGAGCCCTCTCCTGGTAAGGAGAATAACTAGCAACGACAGAGCCCTCTCTCCTGGTAAGGAGAATAACTAGCAACGACAGAGCCCTCTCCTGGTAAGGAGAATAACTAGCAACGACAGAGCCCTCTCCTGGTAAGGAGAATAACTAGCAACGACAGAGCCCTCTCCTGGTAAGGAGAATAACTAGCAACGACAGAGCCCTCTCCTGGTAAGGATAATAACTAGCAACGACAGAGCCCTCTCCTGGTAAGGAGAATAACTAGCAACGACAGAACCCTCTCCTGGTAAGGAGAATAACTAGCAACGACAGAGCCCCCTACTGGTAAGGAGAATAACTAGCAACGACAGAGCCCTCCTGGTAAGGAGAATAACTAGCAACGACAGAGCCCTCTCCTGGTAAGGAGAATAACTAGCAACGACAGAGCCCCCTCCTGGTAAGGAGAATAACTAGCAACGACAGAGCCCTCTCCTGGTAAGGATAATAACTAGCAATGACAGAGCCCTCTCCTGGTAAGGAGAATAACTAGCAACGACAGAGCCCTCCTGGTAAGGAGAATAACTAGCAACGACAGAGCCCTCCTGGTAAGGAGAATAACTAGCAACAACAGAGCCCTCTCCTGGTAAGGAGAATAACTAGCAACGACAGAGCCCCCTCCTGGTAAGGAGAATAACTAGCAACGACAGAGCCCTCTCCTGGTAAGGAGAATAACTAGCAACGACAGAGCCCTCCTGGTAAGGAGAATAACTAGCAACGACAGAGCCCTCCTGGTAAGGAGAATAACTAGCAACGACAGAGCCCTCTCCTGGTAAGGAGAATAACTAGCAATGACAGAGCCCTCCTGGTAAGGAGAATAATTAGCAACGACAGAGCCCTCTCCTGGTAAGGAGAATAACTAGCAACGACAGAGCCCTCTCCTGGTAAGGAGAATAACTAGCAACGACAGAGCCCTCTCCTGGTAAGGAGAATAACTAGCAATGACAGAGCCCTCTCCTGGTAAGGAGAATAACTAGCAACGACAGAGCCCTCTCCTGGTAAGGAGAATAACTAGCAACGACAGAGCCCTCTCCTGGTAAGGAGAATAACTAGCAACGACAGAGCCCTCTCCTGGTAAGGAGAATAACTAGCAACGACAGAGCCCTCTCCTGGTAAGGAGAATAACTAGCAACGACAGAGCCCCCTCCTGGTAAGGAGAATAACTAACAACGACAGAGCCCTCTCCTGGTAAGGACAGAGCCCTCTCCTGGTAAGGAGAATAACTAGCAACGACAGAGCCCTCTCCTGGTAAGGAGAATAACTAGCAACGACAGAGCCCTCTCCTGGTAAGGAGAATAACTAGCAACGACAGAGCCCTCTCCTGGTAAGGAGAATAACTAGCAACGACAGAGCCCCCTCCTGGTAAGGAGAATAACTAGCAACGACAGAGCCCTCTCCTGGTAAGGAGAATAACTAGCAACGACAGAGCCCTCTCCTGGTAAGAGCCCTCTCCTGGTAAGGAGAATAACTAGCAACGACAGAGCCCTCTCCTGGTAAGGAGAATAACTAGCAACGACAGAGCCCTCCTGGTAAGGAGAATAACTAGCAACGACAGAGCCCTCCTGGTAAGGAGAATAACTAGCAAAGACAGAGCCCTCTCCTGGTAAGGAGAATAACTAGCAATGACAGAGCCCTCTCCTGGTAAGGAGAATAACTCTCTGGTAAGGAGAATAACTAGCACGACAGAGAATAACCCAGAGCCCTCTCCTGGTAAGGAGAATAACTAGCAACAGACAGAGCCCTCTCCTGGTAAGGAGAATAACTAGCAACGACAGAGCCCTCTCCTGGTAAGGAGAATAACTGACAGAGCCCTCCTGGTAAGGAGAATAACTAGCAACGACAGAGCCCTCTCCTGGTAAGGAGAATAACTAGCAACGACAGAGCCCTCTCCTGGTAAGGAGAATAACTAGCAACGACAGAGCCCTCCTGGTAAGGAGAATAACTAGCAACTACAAAGCCCTCTCCTGGTAAGGAGAATAACTAGCAACGACAGAGCCCTCTCCTGGTAAGGAGAATAACTAGCAACGACAGAGCCCTCTCCTGGTAAGGAGAATAACTAGCAACGACAGAGCCCTCTCCTGGTAAGGAGAATAACTAGCAACGACAGAGCCCTCTCCTGGTAAGGAGAATAACTAGCAACGACAGAGCCCTCTCCTGGTAAGGAGAATAATTAGCAACGACAGAGCCCTCCTGGTAAGGAGAATAACTAGCAACGACAGAGCCCTCTCCTGGTAAGGAGAATAACTAGCAACGACAGAGCCCTCTCCTGGTAAGGAGAATAACTAGCAACGACAGAGCCCTCTCCTGGTAAGGAGAATAACTAGCAACGACAGAGCCCTCTCCTGGTAAGGAGAATAACGAGCAACGACAGAGCCCTCTCCTGGTAAGGAGAATAACTAGCAACGACAGAGCCCTCTCCTGGTAAGGCTGGAGACTGACTGGTTTGACAAGAACACCAAAAATAGTGTCTCTCCTGTGTGTATTTTTCAGATCCGCCTTGGCAATTTTGAGACACCTGCTCCACTGGAGAGAGAGAGTGTGTGTGTGTGTGTGTGTGTGTGTGTGTGTGTGTGTGTGTGTGTGTGTGTGTGTGTGTGTGTGTGTGTGTGTGTGTGTGTGTGTGTGTGTGTGTGTATGTGTGTGTGTGTGTGTGTGTGTGTGTGTGTGTGTGTGTGTGTGTGTGTGTGTGTTGGGGGGGATATAGAAGCCTGTCAACTTCCTGTGATGACAGGAACTAGACAGTTGAACCAGGAATAGTGTCTCTTGTGGGGTCAGATTCACAACTCTGTCTCCATCTCAAAAATCTCCTCCTTTCTGTCAACTCCCCTTTTCCCGCTCTCTTAACCCAATATCTCAACACCTTCGCTTTCACCCCTCCTCTGTTTTCTGGTCTGTTATTTTTGTCTTCTCCTCTGAGTCCTTCCTCCCCCTCTCATATCCACTCTCGTTATCTCCTCCCTCCTCCTCTTCCCTCCCTCCCTCCTCCTCTTCTCTCCTCCCTCCTCCCTCTCTGACCCTCATCCCTTCCTAAGCAGCTGTGACTCACCTGAACAAACACCTTAATCCACCTCACCACAGGAGCTATAGGCTAAATAAATAACACACACATACACACTCTGTAGCTATTCTCCTGTGCTTACCTTAAATAACTCATTGGCTTCTTCTCTACCAGAAACAGATAATTCAGCCAGTCAACTCCTCAGGTCATTTACCAGAAACAGATAATTCAGCCAGTCAACTCCTCAGGTCATTTACCAGAAACAGATGATTCAGCCAGTCAACTCCTCAGGTCATTTACCAGAAACAGATAATTCAGCCAGTCAACTCCTCAGGTCATTTACCAGAAACAGATGATTCAGCCAGTCAACTCCTCAGGTCAGTTACCAGAAACAGATGATTCAGCCAGTCAACTCCTCAGGTCATTTACCAGAAACAGATGATTCAGCCAGTCAACTCCTCAGGTCAGTTACCAGAAACAGATGATTCAGCCAGTCAACTCCTCAGGTCATTTACCAGAAACAGATGATTCAGCCAGTCAACTCCTCAGGTCATTTACCAGAAACAGATGATTCAGCCAGTCAACTCCTCAGGTCACAGTTACCAGAAACAGATGATTCAGCCAGTCAACTCCTCAGGTCAGTTACCAGAAACAGATGATTCAGCCAGTCAACTCCTCAGGTCAGTTACCAGAAACAGATGATTCAGCCAGTCAACTCCTCAGGTCATTTACCAGAAACAGATGATTCAGCCAGTCAACTCCTCAGGTCACAGTTACCAGAAACAGATGATTCAGCCAGTCAACTCCTCAGGTCAGTTACCAGAAACAGATGATTCAGCCAGTCAACTCCTCAGGTCAGTTACCAGAAACAGATGATTCAGCCAGTCAACTCCTCAGGTCATTTACCAGAAACAGATGATTCAGCCAGTCAACTCCTCAGGTCAGTTACCAGAAACAGATGATTCAGCCAGTCAACTCCTCAGGTCATTTACCAGAAACATATAATTCAGCCAGTCAACTCCTCAGGTCATTTACCAGAAACAGATGATTCAGCCAGTCAACTCCTCAGGTCAGTTACCAGAAACAGATGATTCAGCCAGTCAACTCCTCAGGTCATTTACCAGAAACAGATGATTCAGCCAGTCAACTCCTCAGGTCATTTACCAGAAACAGATGATTCAGCCAGTCAACTCCTCAGGTCATTTACCAGAAACATATGATTCAGCCAGTCAACTCCTCAGGTCACAGTTACCAGAAACAGATGATTCAGCCAGTCAACTCCTCAGGTCATTTACCAGAAACAGATGATTCAGCCAGTCAACTCCTCAGGTCAGTTACCAGAAACAGATGATTCAGCCAGTCAACTCCTCAGGTCACAGTTACCAGAAACAGATGATTCAGCCAGTCAACTCCTCAGGTCATTTACCAGAAACAGATGATTCAGCCAGTCAACTCCTCAGGTCATTTACCAGAAACAGATGATTCAGCCAGTCAACTCCTCAGGTCACAGTTACCAGAAACAGATGATTCAACCAGTCAACTCCTCAGGTCATTTACCAGAAACTGCTTTATAATCCACAGCAAGAAGCAGAGTCTCTGCTTTATAATCCACAGCAAGAAGCAGAGTCTCTGATGTAATCCACAGATACGGAACGGTAAACTCCAAGTCAGATACGGAACGGTAAACTCCAGGTCAGATACAGAACGGTAAACTCCAGGTCAGATACAGAACGGTAAACTCCAGGTCAGATACAGAACGGTAAACTCCAGGTCAGATACAGAACGGTAAACTCCAGGTCAGATACAGAAAGGTAAACTCCAGGTCAGATACGGAAAAGGTAAACTCCAGGTCAGATACGGAAAAGGTAAACTCCAGGTCAGATACGGAAAAGGTAAACTCCCAGTTCTGTCCATGACCCGGTCTGCACAGCATGCATTCCGTTATCTCTCTCCGTTAATGGCCCTGAAATAATATTAGGTGTATTGTTTCCGGTTCTCGCTCTGTTGCTCACACCATTTATCTAATTATGATCCCAACAGGAGAGGAGAGAGGAGAGGAGGTGGGATTCATAAGAAAAGGGATTAGAACGTCTGAGCCATCTGTGTTCACGGGGAATTAACCCCCCACACTCAGGCAGACAGACAAAAACACAGATACACACAGACACAGGCACACACACAGACACAGGCACACATAAAACACACACACACACACACACACACACACACACACACCACACACACACACACACACACACTGCAGGTTGTCAACTCAACTAAGAAGCAGACAAGACATAGAATGATGTTTATGGGTTAACTCAGGTATACCAAGCAAACTGCTAGAAATAGACACCTGCATAAACTGCTAGAAATAGACATCAGAATACTGAAATGAGTTGGAAATTCCAGTCAGGCGACGTCATCAGCCAATGTCAAAACCTGCGCCGTGGTTCCCATAGCAACAAAAACGCCCCCCCCTGACAACGCTGCAATGGCCTCCCTGACAGACGCAGAGATGGCGGAGATTGCCAAACTTCAGGTAAAATTAAAGACACAAAAACGGCATTCATAAATGCAACTCCGGGTTTAGAGAATACGACGATAAACAATACGTGATTTGTGCGGATTACTGGAGCGTCACTAAAACACGATTTGCCTACGATATCCAACATGCAGGCTATTCGTGATGTACTGTTAGTCAATTGCATGATGTAACGTTAACGAGTTAACTTCGTTACAACTTGACATTTAGGGTAGACTAGTCGGCATGCAAGCGGTAAGCGACGATTGGTAGCCTGTCGATATTCACTGATCTAGGCTACAGGACGAGATCATCGAGGGTAGGGGAGAGGATTGACAGGTGTGAAGGGAGGCCGAGAAATTATGGATTTCATTTTAGAGATATTTGCGATGTACACACACACACACACACACACACAGTCGGTAGCCTCCTGTTTAAAGCAACAAGTTCTCTAGCAGCCGAATCGCACATATTTGATGAGACTGGTGGGATGGCTCTGAAAACAACACACACATCGTAGCTAATCCAGTGCATTAGAATTTCTGCCACACAGTATCAGGATAACATCTGCTGTCTATCTCTTTAACTATCTTACCTTCAGTAGAGAAACAAGCGCCCTGCGCACACAACAATGCATGATGGATCGTGCGCGCACAGCAAGGGCTCGTGTTTCTGTGCGCGGTGTGTGCCTTTATCCATGCGATCATATTATTATTATTGTTGTAAATAATAACAACAACAACAATAATACATACAGATATAGCAGCGAGCAGCAATGAACAGGGTTGACAGGATGACAGAAATTATTAAAGATCAGTTGGATAACAAAGCAAGCGCTGTATTATGTAGGCTAGGGACTATCTTCCTCATCAGGGAAAAACATGACCATGTTTATCACTCAATACCTCAAGGATGACGCAAGTGAAGTCATTGCTTAATGTTTTGAGTTCATATACCAATTTCGGGGTCAATTTATGTTATGATTTGTTCAATATTTTCAGAGTTAGTGTAGGCTAATGGTATATTTGCCGTCATCTTCGAATTCTGGGACTTTATTTTTGTCGAAATCTGCTTGTGTAAATAATTATAATCTCACTTGGTACACTCTACATTAGCGTTCCAAGCCACAGGATTTTCCCAAATAAAACATCCACTTTTCACTACATTTACATCACATAATAAGGCAACAATATGTGATTATACAGATATACTATATTCCACATTGTTCATGGCCCCATGGTCCATTGGTTTAGTTATTTTAGCTCTGGTATGGCCGACTTTGAAGCGAGTAATCATTCAACACACTTTCACAGCTTGGGGGTGGCAGGTCGCTGATAGACCACTGTGGAGTGGATTTACAGTAGTTTAAATTGACATATAACATATGTTTTGGGGGTAATTTTGTCAAAAACTCAGCCATCTTTTGACCAATCCTTTATCTTTTCTCAAACTATGTTAAGACATGTACCATGGGCATACATTTGGTGTCATTTGGTCCTATGGTTTAATGAGAATAAGATTTTGGAAGTATTTTTAGCATATGTGCTAATATGCATTTACTTGTAATAGCGTGGCCATGTTTGAATGAGAAAAAGAAGAAGATTTTAAGCATTAACGTTACATAGTCAAAGAAGTTCATTGTTAATAGTTTCCTTTTTCTTTTTTTTTAAGATATCAATGTCAAATTTAACATGGTTCATCAGGTTACCCTACAGTTTTCAAGTTGATAGGCCATTTTAAAGAGGATTTTCAAAGGGTTTTTATGGACATGTAAAAATCATAATTCCTGATTTATCTCTTAACCAATCTCTTAGTTTTTCTCAAACTAAGTTTAGAGATGTACCATGGGCTTACATACTGAATTTGGTGTTACTTCTTATGGTTCATGAGAATAAGGTTATCCAACATTTCCAAAATGGAGGACATAATAAAGACTCGAAGTTTCAATGGGTGACGGATTGAAGTGAGATTGCTTATCACAGCGCCACCTATAGGCCAATCTGTGCCATTATTTTAGACCAAGTTACTCATGGCCTTTAGTTTCTGAGTGCCAAATTAGAAGAAAAAAATCTATGCTTCTCATTCAGAGAATAACAATAAGTTAACCTCTAATACTGTGCTATATTTTTCCCCTGCTCCTAATGTATGCGTCTTTTCTTGGAAAAACTCAATTTTATAGAGGCTATAGGACCTACACAACGTTTGTCTACAGAGGTGCTCTTTGAGACAAAATAGGTTTCAGTAATTGGACAGAAATATAGCCCAGAAATGACATTGTTATTGGCCAGTCAGGGCACAACTCCTCACACCATGAACAAAAAAAAACAAATAGTTTGCAACTAAAACAAAGGATTTGTGTGGTTTCCTGAGATAATATTCGATTATAATGTTTATGAATCATTACAAGCCAAGAAGTGACATTAAACAATTATCAACTAGTCCATAGTATATCTTTAGTGTATGTGAGTTTCCGTAAAATTCAGACTTCATACAGATAAAATATGTTTCCAGAAAGAACTCTGTTCACTAATCAACTTGTGTGTGTCAGAGAGAGGAGGGTGTGCAGCAGCTAAGCGGTCACTTCTCGTGGCCTGAGTTCTCTGGGGACGCTGTATGGCAGAGCGCCCATCAACAGTTTGTTTACGAGTGTGCCATGTTCGCCGTCGACCGCGGCCTGGCCTGGAGTGCTGTGAGAGCAGTGGCCGGGATGACTAGAGACCTGTTCCCTCAGCTAGCTGGTCAGTAGTTATCTATTGTCTTTATTATACATATATATTATATATTAATAATTCAAATTGACTGCAGCTCCATTTCTATAATATAAAATAATGTCATAATTTATATTGAGTTTGCGATTTCATTCGTCTCCCCCAGATTTGGACCCGCCCAGAGTGCTAGCCCTAATTTCAGATTGGCTGACAAAGTGTTTGCCCCGCCTACCTCCTGCCCACCACAAAGCAGTCTTCCACTTCCTGTCTGACACTTGTGTCACTAGGTAACCAATAAATTACTGGGAGTTTATATATAGAGTGTGGTACTCTCTTTATTTGGGTGTGCGTCAGCTCATGTTTTTTCTTTGACTATGATGTAATGGTAAATATCACAGAGTTCTGTTCATATGTCTGACATTTAGTCAACGACTGCTACAAGCTGTGGTGGTCGGGACCAGTCACCGGTCAATCAATCAGAAACACCTGGAGGTTCATGTGCCCCCAACACCCCTCCCCCTGGCACAGGTGATACAGGAAGTGTGGATGTGTATGTGCGCATTTACATTCTCTCTCAGGGTGATGATGAGTGTGTTCTGTCTCTCAGGGTGATGATGAGTGTGTTCTGTCTCTCAGGGTGATGATGAGTGTGTTCTGTCTCTCAGGGTGATGATGAGTGTGTTCTGTCTCTCAGGGTGATGATGAGTGTGTTCTGTCTCAGGGTGATGATGAGTGTGTTCTGTCTCTCAGGGTGATGATGAGTGTGTTCTGTCTCTCAGGGTGATGATGAGTGTGTTCTGTCTCAGGGTGATGATGAGTGTGTTCTGTCTCTCAGGGTGATGATGTGGGTGTTCTGTCTCTCAGGGTGATGATGAGTGTGTTCTCTCAGGGTGATGATGAGTGTTCTGTCTCTCAGGGTGATGATGAGTGTGTTCTGTCTCAGGGTGATGATGAGTGTGTTCTGTCTCTCAGGGTGATGATGAGTGTGTTCTGTCTCTCAGGGTGATGATGAGTGTGTTCTGTCTCTCAGGGTGATGATGTGGGTGTTCTGTCTCTCAGGGTGATGATGAGTGTGTTCTGTCTCTCAGTGATGATTGTGTTCTGTCTCAGGGTGATGATGAGTGTGTTCTGTCTCAGGGTGATGATGAGTGTGTTCTGTCTTTCAGGGTGATGATGAGTGTGTTCTGTCTCTCAGGGTGATGATGTGGGTGTTCTGTCTCTCAGGGTGATGATGAGTGTGTTCTGTCTCTCAGGGTGATGATGAGTGTGTTCTGTCTCAGGGTGATGATGAGTGTGTTCTGTCTTTCAGGGTGATGATGAGTGTGTTCTGTCTTTCAGGGTGATGATGAGTGTGTTCTGTCTCTCAGGGTGATGATGAGTGTGTTCTGTCTCAGGGTGATGATGAGTGTGTTCTGTCTCTCAGGGTGATGATGAGTGTGTTCTGTCTCTCAGGGTGATGATGAGTGTGTTCTGTCTCTCAGGGTGATGATGAGTGTGTTCTGTCTCTCAGGGTGATGATGAGTGTGTTCTGTCTCAGGGTGATGATGAGTGTGTTCTGTCTCCGGGTGATGATGAGTGTGTTCTGTCTCAGGGTGATGATGAGTGTGTTCTGTCTCTCAGGGTGATGATGAGTGTGTTCTGTCTCAGGGTGATGATGAGTGTGTTCTGTCTCAGGGTGATGATGAGTGTGTTCTGTCTCTCAGGGTGATGATGAGTGTGTTCTGTCTCTCAGGGTGATGATGTGTGTGTTCTGTCTCTCAGGGTGATGATGAGTGTGTTCTGTCTCTCAGGGTGATGATGAGTGTGTTCTGTCTCAGGGTGATGATGAGTGTGTTCTGTCTCTCAGGGTGATGATGAGTGTGTTCTGTCTCAGGGTGATGATGAGTGTGTTCTGTCTCTCAGGGTGATGATGAGTGTGTTCTGTCTCTCAGGGTGATGATGAGTGTGTTCTGTCTCAGGGTGATGATGAGTGTGTTCTGTCTCAGGGTGATGATGAGTGTGTTCTGTCTCTCAGGGTGATGATGAGTGTGTTCTGTCTCAGGGTGATGATGAGTGTGTTCTGTCTCTCAGGGTGATGATGAGTGTTCTGTCTCTCAGGGTGATGATGAGTGTGTCCTGTCTCTCAGGGTGATGATGAGTGTGTCCTGTCTCTCAGGGTGATGATGAGTGTTCTGTCTCAGGGTGATGATGAGTGTGCGTTGGAGCGCCAGCGTGTGTGTGCCCTGCTACAGGTTGCCAAGCAACAGAAGAGGGAGGAACTTCGGAGGCTCAGAGAGGAGGAGGGGCCACAGGGGTCAGAGGTCAGATTGGACACATTAAATGACCGCAGACTCGACAGAGAGGTAGACACACACTCTAAACACACATCACCACCCCAGATTGTGGTCAATTTCTTTTTGTATGCAGTCAATTCAGAAAGTAAACTGAATTTCCATTTCAATTCCAATTTTCCTCAATGTCTCCTATAAGATGAATTTGGAATTAGAAATTGGAGTTTCAGTTTACTTCCTGAATCGACTGAGTTGAAATGGAATTCAGCCACACCACTGTGTACTGTATGAAGTTGTATTGTTTCTCCAGGAGGTGGCAGACCTAGTGCGGTCTACTGTGAGGGCCACAGGAGAGCTGCTGATGGGGAGGCTGCTGAAGGAGAGTAGCCTGGTGCATGACCTACTGGAGCTCAGCCTGCAACACACAGCCCTTACCACCGGGGAGAACTCTATACACCCTGACCACACACACACCCTGACCTCACACAATCGAAGGATCCCACCGGGGTCATACACGCAGCTAAACCCAAGATGAGGTGAGAGGACCAAGATGAGGTGAGAGGGGGAAGAGGCCATGCTGACACAAAAATCAGTAATAAAGTATACTGAACAAGAATGTAAACACAACATGCAACAATTTCTAAGATTTTGCTGAGTTACAGTTCATATAAGAAAATCAGTCAATTGAAATAAATAAATGTATCTTGTCAATATGTCAGTGTATCATGTTTGTTTGTAACAGTGTGTTATATGTGAAAATGTGATTGTATTATACATTTATTGTAATGGAAGATTAGTCCAAATAAGGACTCAAAATAAAAATCCAATCAAATTAGGCCCTAATCTATGGATTTCACATGACTGAGCAGGGGTGCAGCCATGGGTGGGCCTAGGAGGGCATGGGCTTAGGAGGGCATGGGTTTAGGAGGGCATAGGAGGGCATGGGCCTTGGAGGGAATGGGCCTAGGAGGGCATGGGCCTAGGAGGGAATGGGCCTAGGAGGGCATGGGCCTAGGAGGGCATAGGCCTAGGAGGGCATAGGAGGGCATGGGCCTAGGAGGGCATGGGCCTAGGAAGGCATGGGCCTAGGAGGGCATGGGCCTAGGAGGGAATGGGCCTAGGAGGGCATGGGCCTAGGAGGGCATGGGCCTAGGAGGGAATGGGCCTAGGAGGGCATGGGCCTAGGAGGGCATAGGAAGGCATGGGCCTAGGAGGGCATGGGCCTAGGAGGGAATGGGCCTAGGAGGGCATGGGCCTAGGAGGGCATGGGCCTAGGAGGGCATGGGCCTAGGAGGGCATGGGCCTAGGAGGGCATGGGCATAGGAGGGAATGGGCCTAGGAGGGCATGGGCCTAGGAGGGCATAGGCCTAGGAGGGCATGGGCCTAGGAGGGCATGGGCCTAGGAGGGCATGGGCCTAGGAGGGCATAGGCCTAGGAGGGCATGGGCCTAGGAGGGCATGGGCCTTGGAGGGCATGGGCCTAGGAGGGAATGGGCCTAGGAGGGCATAGGCCTTGGAGGGCATAGGCCCAGCCACTGGGGAGCCAGGCCGAGCCAATCGGAATTAGTTTTTCCCCACTAAAGGGCTTTATTACAGACAGAAATACTCCCCCCCTTAAGACGATCCTGCAGGTGTAGAAGCCAGATGTGGAGTTCCTGGGCTGGCTTGGTTACCCGTGGTGTGTACGTACTGCCAAAATTCTCACATACAATATTGGAGGCAGCTCAATGAACATTCCATTTCTCTGGCAACAGCTCTGGTGGACATTCCTGCAGTCAGCATGCCAATCGTACTCTCCCTCAAAACTTGAGACATCTGTGGCATTGTGTTGTGTGACAAAACTGCACATTTTAAAGTGGTCTTTTATTGTCCCTAGCACAAGGTGCACCTGTGTAAGGATCGTGCTGTTTAATCAGCTTCTTGATATGCCACACCTGTCAGGTGGATGGATTATCTTGGTAAAGGAGAAATGCTCACTAACAGGGATGTAAACACATTTGTGCACAAAATGCGAGAAAATAATATTTTTGTGCGTATGGAACATTTCTGGAATATAGGATCAGTGTATACAGTGGCAAGGAAAAGTATGTGAACCCTTTGTAAATACCTGGATTTCTGCATAAATTGGTCATAAAATTTCATCTGATCTTCATCTAGGTCACAACAGTAGACAAACACAATCTGCTTAAACTAATAACACACAAACAATTATACGTTTTCATGTCTTTATTGAACACACCGTGTAAAAATTCACAGAGCAGGGTGGGAAAAGTATGTGAATCCTTGGATTTAATAACTGATTGACCCTCCTTTGGCAGCAATAACCTCAACCATATGTTTTCTGTAGTTGCAGATCAGACCTGCACAATGGTCAAGAGGAATTTTGGACAATTCCTGTTTACAAAACTGTTTCAGTTCAGCAATATTCTTGGGATGTCTGGTGTGAACTGCTCTCTCGAGGTCATGCCACAGCATCTCAATCAGGTTGAGGTCAGGACTCTGACTGGGCCACTCAGGTTGAGGTCAGGACTCTGACTGGGCCACTCTGGAAGGTGTATTTTCTTCTGTTGAAGCTATTCTGTTGATTTACTTCTGTGTTTTGGGTTGTTGTCCTGCTGCATCACCCAACTTCTGTTGAGCTTCAATTGGCGGACAGATAGCCTAACATTCTCCTGCAAAATGTCTTGATAAACTTGGGAATTCATTTTTCCGTCGATGATAGCAAGCTGTCCAGGCCCTGAGGCAGCAAAGCAGCCCCCCCAAACCATGATGCTCCCTCCACCATACTTTACAGTTGGGATGAGGTTTTGATGTTGGTGTGCTGTGCCTTTTTTCTCTCCACACATAGTGTTGTGTGTTCCTTCCAAAAAAACTCAGCTGTAGTTTCATTTGTCCACAGAATATTTTGCCAGTAGCTCTGTGGAACATCCAGGTGCACTTTTGCAAACTTCAGACGTGCAGCAATATTTTTGGAGGACAGTGGTGGTGGTGTCCTCCCATGAGCACCATTCTTGTTTAGTGTTTTATGTATCGTAGACTCGTCAACAGAGATTTCTGTAAGTCTTCAGCTGACACTCTAGGATTCTTCTTAACCTCATTGAGCATTCTGCACTGTGCTCTTGCAGTCATCCTTGTAGGATGGCCACTCCTAGGGAGAGCAGTAACAGTGCTGAACTTTCTCCATTTCTAGACTATTTGTCTTACTGTGGACTGATGAACATCAAGGCTTTTAGAGATACTTTTGTAAACCTTTCCAGCTTTATGCAAGTCAACAATTATTAATTTCAAGTCTTCTGAGCTCTCTTTTGTTCGAGAAATGGTTCACATCAGGCAATGCTTCTTGTGATTAGCAAACTCAAATGTGAGTGTTTTTTATAGGGCAAGGCAGCTCTAACCAACGTCTCCAATCTCGTTTCATTGATTGGACTCCAGGGTAGCTGATTCCTGAGTCCAATTAGCTTTTGGAGAAGTCACTATCCTAGTGGTTAACATACTTTTTCCAACCTACACTGTGAATGTTTAAATGATGTATTCAATATAGACAAGAAAAATACAATAATTTGTGTGTTATTAGTTTAAGCACACTATTTTTTGTCTATTGTTGTGACTTAGATGAAGATCAGATCAAATTTGATGACCAATTTATGCAGAAATCCAGGTAATTCCAAAGGGTTCACGGTTTTCTTCCGCTGCAGGAGAGGAGGACCAAAATGCAGCGTGGTTAGTGTTCAACATCTTTAATATAAACGAGAACACTACAAAATACAAAACAATACATTGTGAAAACCGAAACAGTCCTGTGTGGTGAAACAAAAACAGACACGGAATCAATCACCCACAAAGTAACCACAGAATATGGCTGCCTAAATATGGTTCCCAATCAGAGACAACGATAGACAGCTGCCTCTAATTGAGAGCCAATCTAGGCAACCATAGACATACAATATACCTAGAAAGGAAACAGCCCCATAAACATACAAAACCCCTAGACAAGACCAAAAACACATACATCACCCATGTCACACCCTGACCTAACCAAAATAACAAGGAAAACAAAGAATACTAAGGTCAGGGTGTGACACACATACTGTTTCTTGTCACTGTAAATGAACAATACTTGTCAATCCTGATGGTTTATTTGTTTTTCTTTGGAACAGTTTCCAGATATTTTCATAAACTAAATTAAACATTGGTGTTATCTGGTAACCCTGGTAACAAATATTGCATTTTACTATTACTACAATGTATCGTAATGAACAGTTGAATTTGGGAAACTCAGCCCAGGTTTTTGCGACAAAAACAACATATTTTTTTACTAGATATACGTTTTTTTTATTTTTTATAAATTCACACAAGGTTTTTGGGGTGGAAATCAGAGGGTTTAAAAGCATTTGTCGAATAACACATTCTTGGTTAAAGTTGGCTCTGACAATCAATGAGTGGGTTATTGCGATAAGAATCATATTTTGACTAGATTTAAACCACGAAGTGACTCAAACTTTCAATCTTCTGATTTGGAATCAGAAACCTTTTCCATTACGTCAAGCGGTCTGTTTGGACATGACAATATCATACTGTTTCTTGGCAACAATGGACATGTTTTTATAAGCAATTTGGGAACCTGTGCAAGTAGGTAAAGTTAGTCCAATTAAACCACAAAACAACTGGAAGCCTCAATCTTCTGATTGAAAGTCATACGCCTTATCCATTAGGCCACATGGTCTGTTGTGTCAGGCAGATCAACTGAAAGTGTACTCAACTTTGTTCCAAATCCGATTGGTTTCAAAAAAGTCAATGGGCGGAGTTTAACAGATTTTTTATTTTTTTTACATACTTAAGTTTTTATTGTAGGAACACAAAGAAAGTACAAATAAAGTCAAATAAAAGAACAACAAAAAAAGGATTTGGCAGTTACAGTGCACTTCATACCTTCATCATCATATCATCATATTAGTTACATTGACATCTTTGAATTAGTCCGTTTTCCATGTACGAAACCCATTTTTCCCAGTATTCTTGACCTCTCTCCTGTTGAGTTCTTAAAGCAAAGGTCATACGCTCCATGTGGTGTATTTCTTCTACAATGTCTATCCAATGTGTCACTGTGGGAGGGTCTTTTTGTAGCCATTTCCTAGTGATAGCCTTTTTACTGGCTGCTAGTAGGACCTTCAAGAGGTACTTTTCTCTATTGTGTAAGTTATCAGGTATTTCACCCAAGTACAAAGAAATGGATGTTTGTTCTATGTCAAATCCCATTATTTTTCCAATGTTAGATCTTATTTCTCCCCAGTAAGTTTCGATTGCGGGGCAACTCCAAAAGATATGAGAGTGGTCGGCCCTCAATAGACCGCATTCTCTCCAACAAGGGTGTAGTGAGCCAGTCTGTTTTGATTTCAGTTTAGGTGTTTTGGCTATTATTGATGCATATAGTTTATAATCTGTGTTAAGAATTGCGATAGGTCTATATGAACTGCATTCTTTCTTATCTTTACCCTCTTTTGGGATTACTGATACTGTATATAATGGTGATGTAAGAGACCTGGTATGTGTATACACGACATCTCGGATGTTAAGGACTGTATTATCTGTGCTAGTTGACCTGTAACTACTGTATATCAAGGCACAACTCAAGACCCAAATGCAGACACATGAGGCAGATGGTTGGAGTCTTACAATGTTTGTAAATCCAAAGGGGTAGGCAAGAGAATGGTCGTGGACATGCAAAGAGGTGAAAACCAGATCAGAGTCCAGGAGGTACAGAGTGGCAGACAGGCTTGAGGTCAAGGCAGGCAGAATGGTCAGACAAGCGGGTACAAAGTCCAGAAACAGGCAAAGGTCAAAACCAGGAGGAATAGAAAAAGGAGAATGCAAAAAGCAGGAGAAAGGGGAAAAAGGCTGGTTGACTTGGAAACGTACAAGACGAACTGGGACAGAGAGACAGGGAACACAGGGATAAATACACCGGGGAAAATAAGCGACACCTGGACGGGGTAGAGACAATCACAAGGACAGGTGAATCAAATCAAAGTTTATTTGTCACGTGCGCCGAATACAACAGGTATGCTTACTTACAGGCTCTAACCAATAGCGCAAAAAAATATATTAGGTGAACAATAGGTAGGTAAAGAAATAAATCAACAGTAAAAAGACATGCTACATACAGTAGCGAGGCTATAAAAGTAATGATCAGGGCGTATCAGATCAGTGCGTGACACTGTTTAAAATATATTTTTTCTTATCTTATTTTTTTAATCTCTTTGTTATGCTGCATTATTGTCTTTGTTGTATATTACTACCAAATAATGTACAAGGGCAATTATTTTGTAAACGCTGGTGTTGAAAATTCAAGAAACGATGTAAAAAAATAATAATAATAATCTTGTATATAAAAGTTTGAGTTACAAGTTGTAACATTTTGAAATCATTGTGTTACAGTAGTCAGACAAATGTAACAATATCTCTAAAATACAACTGGTCTCCTGAACCAAAAAGTAAAATGTAGCAAGCTAGCAGCAACATACTAAGCTAATCAGAACAAGTTAACAACCTCTGAGCTACTTATGTTGAATTAATAATAGAGCTAGCTAGCTGTCAAATATACAAGTAAGTCAGCTAACATTTTACTTTATTGAAATATTGAGTTGAATAAGCAAAATGAACTATTTTGTTTTTTAACGGGATGGACAGTTAAACTGCCCCAGTGGCAGCAACGTGAAATACTAAGCTAAACAGATAGCAGATAGCAACCTCTTACTAATGTTAAGTAGTAGAATCAAATATACCAGTAAGTCAGCTCCCACTTACATTATCAAAATATTTCACGTAAACTCGCAATTCGCCTAGGTCCGTACAATTGCCCTTGTTTTAGCGCCCCCAAAACGTAACACTTCCAGATCAACTGTAATGTCAATACCATTGTAAAGCACAATTACTCCCCTTTCCAAAAGAATAAATTACATGACCTAAACGCTGCCCGTTTCTGCATAATTCAAAGCAGGCAATGAGCCCCGTCGGGTCTTTTTAAAATTGGCGCGTGGGAAAGCGAAACTAATGCGTGATAGTGAGACAGAGAGATGTCGTGTGGGAAAATTGCTTTTTTACACTTGATCTGTCCAACTTATCACCTTATCGCCTCTAAAATGTAAATAAAATACTATAAAGAGTTTATATAATGTGTCATTACATACCTATTTGAAGGTTTGTGTCGAATTTGAATCGGGTTTTTAGGGCGGTACTAAAGTGATCTTAGAGGTAAAACAGCGGCTTTGAGAATGATGATCACATGCAATGATGACGCAAACATGACTAGGTATCCATCCCTTACCCCGTCCACTGTCCATTTCTTGTTTTTAAAGGATGAGAGTCGTGCTACACCTGGTGGAGAGAGATTGTAAGACAGAAATAGTTGCTATATGCGTGCTGTACGTTACGACATGACACGTTCCGATGTAACGGAGGGTCCGTTTTTTCAACTTTTCTCCAATATTATAGAGCCATTACCATGTCGATCAACGCTTGAATAGAAACCTAGTTCAACACCCCCGAATTTGAAGTCAACACGGTCGCTACAGTCCCATTAGTTTTCTTTGTAGCCTCGTTTGAATGTTGCGGTTGCCCACATTTGTACGGAATGGGGTGAGTTTACGTTAGCTATCTGCTTAGCCAGCCAGTTAATTTTAGCGTAGCATTTTAAGTTTCTGACCTCTGAAGAAGCATAACAGTCCATTTCCATTTTTAAGTTTATACAGCTTATTCAACTAAATATTTTGCTGAAGTGGGAGGTGACTTACTGGTATATTTGAGACCTAGTTAGCCCTATTCTATGACAGCATTAGTAAAATATGGCTATCTGCTGTCCAATTAGCTGTTTAGCTTAGCATTTTATGATGCTGCTTTATTAAAATTCCAATAAAACAAATGTTAACTGCCTTGTATATTTGACACCTAGCTAGCTAGCTAGCTTTATTTATTAATTCAACATGAGTAGCTAATATGTTGCTAAATGCTCAGCTAGCTAGCTTGCTCTGAATATTAGCATGTTGCTGCTAGCTTGCTACATTTAACAATTTGGTTCAGGAGAGCAGTTGTATCTTAGATATATTGTCACATTTGTCTGGCTACTGTAACACAATAATGATTTCAAAATGTGGTAACTTGTAACTCAAAGGTTTATTTACAAGATGTTCAGTTCAAACCTCGGCCATGCTTTCAAAAGTTGCACATCTGTTAAACTCCGCCCATTGACCTTTTAGAAACATTTTACATTTAAGTCATTTAGCAGACGCTCTTATCCAGAGCGACTTACAAATTGGTGCTTTCACCTTATGACAACCAATCAGATTTGTTCTGCTCAGAGAAGAGCCTACACATTACAATCTCCTACCTTAACCTGGCAACAAGGGACAGTCTAAGCAACTGGAGAACCTGTTCAATATATGTAAAGCTAGCAAATCAAAACAGCCATGATGTGACTTGAACCTTTCATCTTCTGATCAGAAGTGTGAAGCCTTACCAATTAAAGCCACATGGTCTGTGATAGCAGAGACCACATGACAACGTTCGACCTCAATTTGCCTCAGGTGAAATATGGTTGCAATGTGACTGTGAACCGTTCAAATGAATTGTCTGCAGGTGTGGTTGCATTGCCTAGCAACACCAGTTATGTTGCTTGAACCATTAGCATCAGTTACAGTTGAAAATCCTCATTCGTTCTGTGTGTTTGTGAAAGATACAGTCGGAGTACAACTTCTTTGTTGGCTGTGTGGATACTTCAGCACTCGCGTGTAACCTTTATTTAAACTAGGCAAGGCAGTTAAGAACAAATTCTTATTTACAATGTCCGGCCAAACCCGGACAGCGCTGAGCCAATTGTGCGGCGACTATGCGACTCCCAATCACGGCCAGATGTGATTACTCTTTTTTCCCCTCATCCTCCTGGTTTTGACCCTTTCCTGTCCTGAGTCTGCCTGCCCGTCCTGTACCTTTGCTCCTACTCTGGATTACCGACCTCAGCCTGACCTGACCCTGAGCCTGCCTGCCGTCCTGTACCTTGTCCCCACTACTCTGTTTCCTCAACCCCTGCCTGCCTTGACCTTTCGTTTGCTTACCCCTGTTGTTGCAATAAACATTCTTGCTTCAACACGGTCTGCACTTGGGTTTTACCTGAAACCTGATAGACAGATTTTCATGCAAGTAACTCTCAAATCTGCATTAAAACAATTTGCGCATTTTTTTCCACCAGAGATGTTTCCATCAAATTGACTTGTAGTGGATAAAAGGCATAGTGCGCATGAAAATAACTTTTACTGTTAAATTCCCATGTATCAAATAAAAAAACACAAGTTAAATGGCTTTCCATTGGATTTTTAACTCTACTGATGGTTTTGTCAGAATAAATCTTCCGTTATATAACGAACTCTGCTTTTGGCACGTGCTCTCTAGCCAACAGTTCGCAGATACAGTAGCAGGTAGGCTACCTGCAATTAGATGATTATGGACGAAAGAGCAAGATTGTATTTTTTTCAAACGGCAGCCAAACATCGATCTTTCATGTCACCAGATTAAAAACGTCGATATTTATTGGAAAGTGGCATCATGCTCATCAACGTGCACTTTCACCACCCAGTGAAGTTCATAATTTATTTCATCTGTAGCCTAATAAACTTCATGCTTTCCCGCGTCATAGTGGAAGGACCACGCAACATTTCATTGCGTGACTCACAATATTTGCTCCTAAAGGCGTGTCCACCTAGCCTGGGTACCAGTCTCTTTAGCGAATCCACTCCCTGTAACCTACTCCGTGTCATGTGCCAAAGAACGAGCCTGGCCTTTCTGCCATCTTCAAATATGAACGCCCCACAGTGGAGGTGGACTCCTACTGCTGTACTCGTAAAACTACGAATATGTATTGTTGCAATAAGAAACTATTAAAACAATTTAGGTTTGCATTATTGATATAATGGGATTGGGGTTTGGGAGAAGAAGAAAAAATGGATATTTATATAGGGAACCCATTCTGCATGGAGAGGTCTCAGCTCTGTTTTGTAAGCGGTGCGCTCATGATATGCTCTTATCTATTCAGTTGTGGCTGGTTTGGAGTCAGACACGCTCTGCTGTGTGATAGACAGTTTAGTTTGAATTAAATTGGATCTCTCTTTCTCTCCCTCCCTGTGCCTTTACCCACTCTCTCGCTCTCCCTTTTCTCTATCACTTGTGGTGGATATCAAGTGATCTGTGAGAGGTGCTCACAATTCTCCACATCTATTTTCTATTAGTTTATCATTCTAAACTTGACGAAAAGGGAACGGGAACAATATCAAATAAGGAACATTGCATTCGTTCTCCCTCGGCTCAAAGGACTGCTTCTGCTCATGTCAAACACTAGGTGTACCAGCCCACTAGTCCTAGCAAGCAAACACAGTGCTGGGCACGGGAATCAAGAGATCGGGTATCTATTTAGCCTATGCGTGCTCCGTCAACGTTAAGAGGACAGAGAAGCCGGACAAATACGAATTGCTCACATGGAGTGCTCCGAATAAAATACAATGAAAAAAGAAAAAGAAAAGAAAAACTCGAATAAATGATGGTATCAAATTAACCAAAACGTGTTTCTCACAAGTATAGTAGGTTGTGAACTCTGCAAACAAGGTTTCTACTCCCACTTCATAGTAAATGAATGCAGGCCTAATTAATCCATGCATTAACAGAAATGAATGTCACTAAATGGCAGGATTAATGATGCATTTACCACTGGTGGCATGTAATGGACAATTCATAATAACAACAAAACAAATGGGCAAACAATTAACACAATAAAAACATGAATGTGCAAGAATTGGCTGGAGACACCTCAGCTGCATTCAAATCAAATGTTGTTGGTCCCATGTGCCAAATACAACAGGTGTAGACTTTACAGTGAAATTCTTACTTATGAGCTCATTCCCAAGAGTGCTGAGTTAATTAAAAGACTAAATATTTGCAAAATAAAAAAAGGAAATAAGGCTACTGTCACGGCTGTTTAAAGAGCTGGACCAAGGTGTGGCGTTGTACTGTCACGGCTGTTTAAAGAGCTGGACCAAGGTGCAGCGTTGTGAGCGTACATATTATTTTATTTAGAAAAGACACAGAACAAAACAATACACACCACAAAACAATAAACACTACAAAACAATAAACACCACAAAACAATAAACACTACAAAACAATAAACACTACAAAACAATAAACACCACAAAACAATAAACACTACAAAACAAACCATGACGCTAAAGGCTATGTGCCCTAAACAAAGTCACCTTCCCACAAAGCCACCTTCCCCACAAAGTCACCTTCCCCACAAAGCCACCTTCCCCACAAAGTCACCTTCCCCACAAAGCCACCTTCCCCACAAAGTCACCTTCCCCACAAAGACAGGTGGGAAAGGGGCTACCTCAGTATGGTTCTCAATCAGAGACAACGATAGACAGCTGTCCCTGATTGAGAACCCAAACCGGCCAAAACATAGAAATACAAATAATAGAACATAGAATACCCACCCCAAATCACACCCTGACCAAACCAAATAGAGACATCAAAAGGATCTCTAAGGTCAGGGCGTGACAGCTATTCAGACCCCTTCCCTTTTTCCACATTTTATAATGTTATAGCCTTATTCTAAAATGAATGAAATTTAAAAAAAAAAAAATAATAATAATAATTTGTCAATGTACACACAATACCCAATAATGACAATGTGAAAACAGGTTATTAGAAATTTGAGCAAATCTATTTTAAAAAAAAATGAAATACCACATTTACATAAATATTCAGACCCTTTACTCAGTACTTTGTTGAAGCACCTTTGGCAGCGATTACAGCCTTTGATACTTCTTATGTGATTCATAAATGTCCTTCAATTTGCAAGAGACTGAATGTATCTCACCGGAGAAAGCATAGGAGTAAACAAAACAGTTCCCCTATGTCTCAGTATGTGTAGCATATCTATCTGATGTTGTCTGGTCAAAAAATATATAATTGAATCACTCATTGATTGAATGTAAGGGAAACCAGGAGCATTTGGCCTCCCTTGATAATTAAAATTAAATAAAAAAATAGCCAATCAACTTTGATCTAAACTGAGTGAGCTCATATGCATATAATTTTTTAATCGTCTATGCCTAAATCGCCCACTGCTCACTACTGTAAATCGCTTTGGATAAGAGCATCTGCTAAATTACTTTTTGTTTTTGTTTTATGTCAAATGTACCGTTTGTCACCATTATAGTGCAATTCATGTGTTGTGTAGTGGCTTTGCTGGTATGCATCTAAAAAAAATGTTGAGTTTGCCCCACCAAGATTTACATGATCAAGTCCAACTCTACTGTAATCCAGTGCATATTGAACGTTGAATGTTACCGAAAGGCCATTGGCAGTGAGGGGATATTATTCATTATGAATCATTAAAAGTGAATGTTTTTCATAAAAAAAAAAAAACGATCTGCTTTCACATTTAAAACTAGTTTGAAAAAATCAAACAAATATTGAATGGAAAATAGATGTTGTACGTGCCCAATGACAAGTGGTGGCAAGGAGTCAGCGGTGGCCGCTGATTGGCTGAATACCCGGGAAGCGAGGTGGTTTGTTTTCAACAGATTAGATGATACTAGTTAGCTGCCGGTTGATGAACGAACAGACGAGATTAGATGATACTAGTTAGCTGCCAGTTGATGAACGAACAGACGAGATTAGATGATACTAGTTAGCTGCCAGTTGATGAACGAACAGACGAGATTAGATGATACTAGTTAGCTGCCAGTTGTTCAACGAACAGACGAGATTAGATGACACTAGTTAGCTGCCAGTTGTTCAACGAACAGACGAGATTAGATGATACTAGTTAGCTGCCAGTTGTTCAACGAACAGACGAGATTAGATGATACTAGTTAGCTGCCAGTTGATGAACGAACAGACGAGATTAGATGATACTAGTTAGCTGCCAGTTGATGAACGAACAGACGAGATTAGATGACACTAGTTAGCTGCCAGTTGATGAACGAACAGACGAGATTAGATGACACTAGTTAGCTGCCAGTTGATGAACGAACAGACGAGATTAGATGATACTAGTTAGCTGCCAGTTGATGAACGAACAGACGAGATTAGATGACACTAGTTAGCAGCCAGTTGATGAATGAACAGACGAGATTAGATGACACTAGTTAGCTGCCAGTTGATGAACGAACAGACGAGATTAGATGATACTAGTTAGCTGCCAGTTGATGAACGAACAGACGAGATTAGATGACACTAGTTAGCTGCCAGTTGATGAACGAACAGACGAGATTAGATGATACTAGTTAGCTGCCAGTTGATGAACGAACAGACGAGATTAGATGACACTAGTTAGCTGCCAGTTGATGAACGAACAGACGAGATTAGATGATACTAGTTAGCTGCCAGTTGATGAACGAACAGACGAGATTAGATGATACTAGTTAGCTGCCAGTTGATGAACGAACAGACGAGATTAGATGATACTAGTTAGCTGCCAGTTGATGAATGAACAGACGAGTGCACCAGGGAGAACCGTCATCACTAGTTATCCCAGCTATAGTCGAAGTCAGACTATTTCTACAATCTTCCCATAAAATTAGATGTTTTAAACCTAACCTTAGGTTAGACCATATTCATGTTATCTATTAACCGCACTGCTAACCTTATGCCTAATCCATAACCTTAATAAATTAAGACCAAAATAGATCATTTTTGTTTTTATGAATTTCTACTATGGTTGTGATCCTAATGTGCACTCTGCAAATTCAGAGTGTTGTCAGATTGTCCGTTGGTAAATTCAGAGTGTTGTCAGTTTGTCCGTTGGTAAATTCAGAGTGTTGTCAGATTGTCCGTTGGTAAATTCGGAGCGTTGTCAGATTGTCCGTTGGTAAATTCAGAGTGTTGTCAGTTTGTCCGTTGGTAAATTCAGAGTGTTGTCCGTTTGTCCGTTGGTAAATTCAGAGCGTTGTCAGTTTGTCCGTTGGTAAATTCAGAGCGTTGTCAGATTGTCCGTTGGTAAATTCAGAGTGTTGTCAGTTTGTCCGTTGGTAAATTCAGAGTGTTGTCAGTTTGTCCGTTGGTAAATTCAGAGTGTTGTCCGTTTGTCCGTTGGTAAATTCAGAGTGTTGTCAGTTTGTCCGTTGGTAACTTAAGAGTGTTGTCAGTTTGTCCGTTGGTAAATTCAGAGCGTTGTCAGATTGTCCGTTGGTAAATTCAGAGTGTTGTCCGTTTGTCCGTTGGTAAATTCAGAGTGTTGTCAGATTGTCCGTTGGTAAATTCAGAGTGTTGTCAGATTGTCCGTTGGTAAATTCAGAGTGTTGTCAGATTGTCCGTTGGTAAATTCAGAGCGTTGTCAGATTGTCCGTTGGTAAATTCAGAGTGTTTCGCCCTCGGAGCGTTAGAGCACACACTCTGGGACGCTCTGGCCGAGGAGTAGCGTTGATCCGAGCATTCTGACCTCACAACGGCAGAGCTAACTGGCTAACCTTGCCTACCTTGCTGGAAAAAAACTTCCAGACACAAATGAGAGAACACCTCACTCTGACCATTTTACTCGCCCTAGCAGAGCTGGTTAGGCCATTTTCATGTTATCCAGAGCGTTGGTGACTGTAACTGTGCTGCAGGCCACAATTTAATTGCACTTTTTTCCACCAATGTTTACCGACATCGGCCTTATTCAATGGGTGTTGAATGTTTGTAAATTCATCAACGAAGACGCTGGGAGTCGAGAAGCAGGTGGTGAGTTTAATAAAACAACGACCGATACAAACCAGGAGTCACATCTTGACACGAATCACATAATCAATACTGTCTGGAGAATGAACCTAAGGGAGTGACAGATATAGGGGAGGTAATCAGGAAGGTGATGGAGTCCAGGCGAGTCTCATAATGAGGGACAGGTGCGTGTAATGATTGTTGTCTGGGCCAGTGGTTAGTAAACCGGCGACGTCGAGCGCCGGAGAGGGGGAGAGCGGGAGTAGACGTGACAATCAGTAATTCGGGCGCTCTGTCACTCTCAGATGAGAGTGCTCTGAAATCGTAGTAGATGGCCAGAGTGAATTTACAAACGCACCCTATATATATCCACTTTCTGGCTGTGGTAACTATGGAAACCAGGGAGAAGGCAACAAGCGTTCAGACGCAATAAGTGAAAATAAATGTTCTAATTAAGGGTGCGTTCGTAGAATAACTGGTGAATTTACGAACGCTCAACACCTGTTGAATATGGCCGGTGTATTTAAATTGTTGCCAGCAGCAAAGTTAGTCACCAACGCTCTGGATAAAATGAAAACAGCCTAACCAGCTTTGCTAGCGTGAGTAAAATGGTCAGAGTGAGTTTGCTCTCTCATTTGTGTCTGGAAGTAGCGAGTTAGCCAGTTAGCTTGGGTGATTGACTGGCATTGTGAGGTCAGAACGCTCAGGTCAACCCTTCTCCTCAGCCAGAGTGTCCACTATGCGCTCTGAACACTCCCATGAACCAAACGCTCTGAATTTTCAAACGGACAATCTGACAACACTTTGAATTTAGGAATGCCTAGAACGCATTCAGAGCACACTGTGGCACTCCAGATTTAATTGACGAACACACCCTAAGTGATATAATGCCTGAGAAGCAAACCGTGCCAATATATGCTCCAAACACTGGCTTCAAGGGCATTATCACTTTTATACAATGGGTTACCAACATATTAAAATAAAGATTGACATTTCTTTGTATACAGTGCATTCGGAAAATATTCAGACCCCTTGACCTGTTACATATTTTGTTACGTTACAGCCTTATTCTAAAATTGATTAAATTAAATGTCTTTCCTCCTCAATCTGCACACAATACCCCATAAAAACAGTTTTTTAGACATTTTTGCAAATGTATTTACATAATGATTTCAGACCCTTTGCTATGAGACTCAAAATTGAGCTCAGGTGCATGTCAGAGCAAAAACTAAGCCATGAGGTCAAACTAATTGTCCGTAGAGTGCCGAGACAGGATTGTGTCAAGGCACAGACCTGGGGAAGGGTACCAAAACATTTCTGCGGCATTGAAGGTCCCCAAGAACACAGTGGCCTCCATCATTCTTAAATGAAAATGTTTGGAACCACCAAAACTCTTCCTAGAGCTGGTCGCCTGGCCAAACTGAGCAATCGGGGGAGAAGGGCCTTGGTCAGGTAAATGACCAAGAACCCGATGGTCATTCTGACAGAGCTCCAGAGTTCCTCTGGAGTACTCCACCAATCAGGCCTTTATGCTCGAGTGGTCAGACAGAAATCACTTTATAGTAAAAGGCATATAACAGCCCGCTTGGAGTTTGCCAAAAGGCACCTAAAGACTCTCAGACTATGAGAAAAAAGATTATCTGGTCTGATGAAACCAAGATTGAACACTGATAGAGCAGCTCAAGTCTCACGTGCGGAAGTAAGCCGTCTGGCGAGAGAGACTCATTGGGGGAGGAGACTAGAGCCAGTTCTGACCCAGTTCTGACCCAGTTCTGACCCAGTTCTGACTGAACAGACACACATTTTAGCATCCCAATGTAACAAGTGTTGAATTTTATGTTGCATAATTACACAAAATCTGAATAGTTTCCATGCCTGATATTACTGTACATGTTGTTGTCAGTGCCCTTTTTAATGTCGCACACTTCCTTCTCCTTCTGCCTTCCCCCTCATCAATATCCACTTCCCCCTTACCTCTTTCCTGTCTACTGTATCCACGTGGAAGAGGTAGGTCACTGAACTCGTCCCATGAAAATCAGAATCAATCCTATATGTTAAAACACACTTGAGTTTATATAGTCAGTGATATTGTAATATCGTGATGTTCTACCAGTATATTGTGATATTTATGAACATTTCATCTGTTAATTTGTGAACGTTGTACATGCTAGCTACTGTACTTTCTAATGTATGTTGTCATTGGGCTAGCATGGCTATTCATGTCCCCTGTTAATCTGTGCATTAAAGAGGTGCAACAATGGCAGCACATTTTATTTTATGGATGTCGTTTGTCTCTTTATCTGGTATGTCATGTGTTTTTGTTTGTTATGATATTTATACCCCCCCCCCCCTATTTCTCCCAAATTGGTAGTTACAATTTTGTCTCATCGCTGCAACTCGCCAACAGAGAGAGACAAAGTTTGAGAGTCATGCGTCTTTCCCCGAAACATGAACCGCCAAGTCGCGCCGCTTCTTAATACACTTCTCTTTTAACACCTGAAGCCAGCCGCTCCAATGTGTCTGGAGGAAACACGTCCAACCGAAGTCAGTTTGCAGGCGCACGGCCCGCCACGAGAAGTCACTAGAGCAAGCCAAGGAAGTCCCCCCGGCCAAAGCCGGATGACGCTGGGCCAATTGTGCGCAGCCCCATGGGCGCACGGCCGGCTGTGACACAGCCTGGGATCGAACCCTGAGGCTTAAGTGACGCCTCAGCACTGCGTGGTAGTGCCTTAGACCGCTGTACCACCCTTTGTTATGATATTCTTGACAATATTTTACTGTTAGTTTGCAAGTGCATGTCATGTACTAACTGTACGTAAAGCCTGGCTGTAATTGATGAAAGTTGGCTATACTGTACATTATTATACATGATAAATGTTGGCTAGCCCATGCCCATAGGCTATACTGTACATTATTATACATGATAAAAGTTGGCTAGCCCATGCCCATAGGCTATACTGTATATTATTATACATGATTAAAGTTGGCTAGCCCAACACCATAGGCTATACTGTTCATTGTTTTACATGATAAAAGTTGGCTAACCCATGCCCATAGGCTATACTGTACATTATTATACAAGATGAAAGTTAGCTAGCACCAACACCATAGGCTGTACTGTACATTGCACTATATTGTATTGTTATCTAACGAGACAATTGTTATTGATAGCCCTGTCTACTGTATCCATCTGGAAGAGAGGAGTTGGTGCATGAGGGCAGCACAACATTTCATTTCTGGATGTATTTTTTTTCTTCATCGGAATAAAAGATCGTCACCAACTCTAATCTTTTTGTTCATATGTGGACCGATCAAAACACAACGCAGAGGCAATCTACACTGGTCAAACCAGGCTGGTCCATTTGATTTGTACTGTTAGAATTTATGCTATTAAATCCTGCGAGTTCATTGGGGCAGTTCCCCCTCATAGCAAATAGCTGGTAAAATAATGTATGCAATGTTCGCAAGGCCACTGAGCTGCTGCTGCTGCAGGCATTTACTGAGGGACAGATTAGTAAGTAACTGAATATCTTGCTATGAAAAATATTTATTTGAAACAAGAAAATATACACATTTACCACACTTTTATGACCATTTAAAACATAATCCATATTTTTTTTTCATATATATTATATAGTTCAACTTTTTTTAGACCAATCAAAAGATAAAAAAAAAAGAAAAAAAAGAAAGAAAAAAAAGAGGACCAATCACAAGTGGGGTGCCGCCCCTAATGCCCTAATGGGTGGGCCGTCGCTGCAAGGAGTGGAACCATAGCCAAAGACACTGGTTTTCAGACTAGTTTCCACCACCATTTCTCACATCAATAGTTTGTCAGGAACAGGGATGGAGACCCATGCCTTAACCAGTTACAAAAATACTCATTCAATAAGAGTTATTCAGTGAAAGAGACGGAATTCCTCTTTCATAGTTAGATCTTACTATTCACAATAATGGAAAGGTTTTCAGAGTTGACATGTTAGACTGCATTTTCACCTCAAGAAATTAAATGACACCTCAAGTACTTCATTTCATCAGATGATTTATTTTCTTCAAACTGCAACAACAATAGTTTGTCCCATGTAAATAGACCTGCTAACAGTGCTAATGAATCCCCTCATATTTCAGAGCCTCAGACTGAATCAAACATATAGAATCAGATACTACATAACTGTCTCGAGTATTGTGCTACGTTGGTTGAAATGAGAGTATAGTGCCACATTTTTTTTTGCAATTAGTGTTATCCACATCATGGACAGTTAGCCTGGAGAAGAGGGATCTTTTTCCATTTGAGGGCGAGGGAAATGTGGAAGAAATAACAAGCCCCTCTGCTTACTCTAATCTCTAGGGTATTCTGAAAACTGTAGACTGGCGTACAAAATAACATATTGCAACTATATTGCCTGTACACCTTTCGAGAGAAACACAGTGCTCTCTAACAAATACATTATTAATAACAATGTTTTTGTATGTTTGTTTTTTTAAACAACAATACATCTGGTTTGTGGATTGAATGGATCAAATGAATGTATAAGGTCTGTTGCAGAGTCTTGGAGTCTAGTTCTGCTCCCTGTATATTATAACGAAATCAACATGAATGTCTTAGACTGTAAATGTCAATCATGTCCTTTATTACTGAGAGGAATAGTTTACAGGCCTGTGAGTGCTATTGTATTAGATTAGACGTATTTGGCCTACCACACAACTTTTGAATCATGGGGAATTCAAATTCGATTCATTTGTATCCATTGTTTGTTTGATATTAAATAAATGCAATTTATTATAAACTAATGACAACAATAGAGTATTTATTAGATCTGGATCACTAGGCCGATAGCTGATTAACAGGCTACTCCAGTAGTCCTATTGAATTGTAAATGAACTTATAGTGTATTTATTTGGATGCCAAATTGGAGATGGTTTGATGGCACAGAGATGAAACGGTGAATAAACACAACGCATTAAATCACATTTGATGAAATCTCTGCTTCACAAATATCCCAATTCCTTTTGCTAAACCTCATTTGGATACAACTAAAGTCAATCATAGAATGTAAACATTTTTGAAGGAGAAAATTAGTTCACGAACTAAATCCTGCAGTGACAATTGACAACAGAGAAGATGTGTAAACATGTTAATGCATAGGCCTACTGGACCCATCGCAATGGTTAAAAATAAGATGCGGGAGGAGGGAGGGGGAGGCAGCGGGTGAAGAAGACAACGTTTGGACTGTCCCGCGTTTCACCGAGTACAACGACAGAATGCAGTTAACAACGTAGCAGCGGAAGCTGTTTCGACCTCAATCATGGATTCACCTATCTGACACTGAGCTGTGGATTTGTTTTTCTCATAGTTGCTATGTATTGCGTGACTATCTATCAGATCCATAATCACCGTCGGAAAATGTGATATAGAGACTGGAGACAGTGCAGCGTTGAGCTCGGTAGCCTGCCTACCTTCCTTATCTACTCTAGTTGCGTACTGGGGCTAGGCTATATGCTCGGTCTGTCCGTACGTCCGTGTGCCTCTTTCGGTGACTGGGACATAGTTGAACGGCACTACTCGACTATTGTTGGATAAATGACTTATGAAAGTCTCTTCGAGTTCAGTGGACAGAGCCAGCGGCTGTATGGGAAATGAATGTGCCCGGGAAACAGCAACCTGAACTGTTAGAGCGACCAGCCAGCCTCTTGGTTCCAACTTGGGCAAGTAGAGGGTCTCGCTGCCTTTATTTAGCCTACTAAAGATGTATGATGTTTTAGTGTATTTAATCAGATATGCCCCAGTTCTGCTGTAAAGAGAAGGTCAGGTTTTAAACAAATGATCACAGCAGTATATATATATATATATTGCACCGTGGATGCTTGAGAAGCAGGAGAATTTGAAGAAATATTGCACTCATAGAACGTGTTTTTGTTGGTTGTTACGTTGACAATCTGTTCTGCCTTCATGCATTCATTGAGTTCCCGTATTGGATTAACAACTACTGTTCCTACGTAGGCTTGTGTTTATCAATAAGCATGATACACATGTGTTTAATAAAAATAAAATAAATCCCAGCAGGGCTACAAGAATATCTCATCTAATACCAGACTTGGCTAATATAGAAAGCAGCAAGACTATTTACCACATATGAGTTATTATTGTATGGCTCTGGTTGAGTCTTATTTGAACATAAAATGACTTTTATATATTTTTTAAATATTTGTTAATTTTTATTATTACAATTGTATTGACAATTGTCACATGTTGTCAAGAGTAGGATGGTAATGAAGAATACCTACACTGAGATATTTTACTCATTAGTTGTGGTGCAACCCATACGTTCATCATCTTCCATCTATGTAGGTTTGAGGTTGGCCCTAAGCCTATTAGAATTTTAAATACATTTGGTAGGTGCTTATTTGTTCTATTATATTTGTGCTATTTCACATGCGTGTATTAATATGTGTGAATCCCATGGGGTCACGTCACGGCCAGGGATCAGCCATTATCAACGGTGACCTTGGAGAAATTAGGGTTAAGTGCCATGCTCAAGGGCACATCGGCAGATTTGTTTTGACTTTGTCAACTCAAGGATTCAAACTAGTGACATTTTGGTTACTGGCCCAGCGCTCTAACCACTAGACTCTTAGGGAAACAAGGGTTCCAAAAGGGTTCTTTGCAGAGGGATAGGTTTCTACCAAGAACCATTTTCATATGAAGAACCCTTTTTGGAAGATGAGGGTTCTTTGCAAGGCAAAGGGTTCGACCTAGAATCATTCTCAGCCTAAGAACCCTTTTTGGAAAAAAATGGTTCCCCCGTGGGGACAAACAGAAGAAACCCTATATGGCTTTACTATGCACCTCTTTTTCTAAGAGTGTAGGCTTCCTGCCGTCCCCATCTTGGGTTAACCTAACATGCATGTTATTCAATCATTTCATCCAAACTGCTCCCGGGTGTCTGTGTAGCCAGGCGCTAATATAGAACTTGGTTCAATTCTAATTTAGCTCGCGTGGCACGCTGCAAGTCCCGCCTCCCGCCATTTACGCATTGGTTTTTACGAGCATATACCCACGTGGGTAATGGAAAGATGAACAAGGTCCACACTCCCAGTTCAGTTGGTGGACGATAACGCACCTTTTAAGTTGGTTGCCAACCGCCATATAAAATCCACAGAAGAAGGAAGCTGAACGAGGAGAGATTAATTAAAGAAAACAAACTAAAACCTAACTAGGTTTCCCCTTTTTATCTGTGGATAAATCGTCGGAGTAACGAACACTTTTATGTGAATCAAAAAATGGGTCAAAATTCTATAAACATCCGTAATAAAAAGGTTCATATTCATTACAGATAAACATTTGGTTGTTATTTTATCTCCCAGGACAAATTAGCCTGCAACAGCAAGCTAGCTAAATGTCCATGAATGTTTGTGTTTCGACCTGTCCCCAAATTAATAGAGTTGGTTCACAGTTGGTTTTGGTATTTTAACCTGTGTGAGGATATGAACACGTCTGGTGGGGTTAGACAAAACCGACATGAACACGTCTGGTGGGGTTAGACAAAACCAACATGAACACGTCTGGTGGGGTTAGACAAAACCGACGTGCGCATGATGGTACACGCAGATTCACGGGGGTGGAGCCAGTTTGGTCATCATGTTAGAAAAGGCAGAAAGAACACTAGGCGCATTTAAAAAAAAAAAATTGCAAAGCAAGACTCAGTGTGCACCTTGCATAGACCTGAAACAGTGTGCACCTTGCATAGACCTGAAACAGTGTGCACCGTGCATAGACCTGAAACAGTGTGCATAGACCTGAAACAGTGTGCACCTTGCATAGACCTGAAACAGTGTGCACCTTGCATAGACCTGAAACAGTGTGCACCTTGCATAGACCTGAAACAGTGTGCACCGTGCATAGACCTGAAACAGTGTGCATAGACCTGAAACAGTGTGCACCTTGCATAGACCTGAAACAGTGTGCACCTTGCATAGACCTGAAAGAGTGTGCACCTTGCATAGACCTGAAACAGTGTGCACCTTACATAGACCTGAAACAGTGTGCACCGTGCATAGACTTGAAACAGTGTGCACCTTGCATAGACCTGAAACAGTGTGCACCTTGCATAGACCTGAAACAGTGTGCACCGTGCATAGACCTGAAACAGTGTGCATAGACCTGAAACAGTGTGCACCTTGCATAGACCTGAAACAGTGTGCACCTTGCATAGACCTGAAACAGTGTGCACCTTGCATAGACCTGAAACAGTGTGCATAGACCTGAAACAGTGTGCACCTTGCATAGACCTGAAACAGTGTGCACCGTGCATAGACCTGAAACAGTGTGCACCTTGCATAGACCTGAAACAGTGTGCACCGTGCATAGACCTGAAACAATGTGCATAGACCTGAAACAATGTGCACCTTGCATAGACCTGAAACAGTGTGCATAGACCTGAAACAGTGTGCACCTTGCATAGACCTGAAACAGTGTGCACCGTGCATAGACCTGAAACAGTGTGCATAGACCTGAAACAGTGTGCACCTTGCATAGACCTGAAACAGTGTGCATAGACCTGAAACAGTGTGCACCTTGCATAGACCTGAAGCAGTGTGCACCTTGCATAGACCTGAAACAGTGTGCACCGTGCATAGACCTGAAACAGTGTGCATAGACCTGAAACAGTGTGCACCGTGCATAGACCTGAAACAGTGTGCATAGACCTGAAACAGTGTGCACCGTGCATAGACCTGAAACAGTGTGCATAGACCTGAAACAGTGTGCATAGACCTGAAACAGTGTGCACCTTGCATAGACCTGAAACAGTGTGCACCTTGCATAGACCTGAAACAGTGTGCACCGTGCATAGACCTGAAACAGTGTGCACCGTGCATAGACCTGAAACAGTGTGCACCGTGCATAGACCTGAAACAGTGTGCACCTTGCATAGACCTGAAACAGTGTGCACCTTGCATAGACCTGAAACAGTGTGCACCTTGCATAGACCTGAAACAGTGTGCACCTTGCATAGACCTGAAACAGTGTGCACCTTGCATAGACCTGAAACAGTTGACCATAATAATAATAAGACTAGCATGTATTTGTTTTCAATGGGCTTGGTTCACTCATAGTGGATGCAGGTCTGGTTTATAAACTATGCCCGAGTTTAAGTCGTGACTCCCCATAGGGGAACCATTTTTTTTTTTGCTAAATTATTGGTCGAAAGAGCTGATCTGATGAATCAAAAGACCGATTGGTGGATCAGAATTGGGCTGCCTGTATAAACGCCAGACATTGTCCCTGAGATCGAGGCTCAGTCTGATATTTCTCCATCATTGGTCCCTCCTCTCCTTCCCCATGATGTTAAATGACTCACGATATTCTTCCATTATTGAAAGTGAATTTTGTTTGCTATAGGTGAAATAACCCTCCAATGTCAGAAAGACCTGGAGAGACAAAAGTTGGATCTTCGATGTTATTAAATGTAGATATGCCGGAATCATAAGTAGCGGTAAGACTTCCGACATAAGCACGTACTGCGTTTACACAGCCAGCCCATTTCTGATCTTTCTCCACTAATTGGTCTTTTGACCAATCAGATCAGCTCTTTTGCCAGTAAAAGATCAGAATGGGCTGCCTGTATAAACGCACCCAGAGAGAGTATGAAGTAAAGAGGTTAAACCCATTAGCATTTCTTGTCACACAGCCGTCACATTGCATGACGGAGTGAATTCCTGTGAGTGAATACATGCTCAGAAGCGTCACTGAATCTATCTTAAAGCTCACAGACAAGAAAATAGATTGTTAGATAAGGTTATTTATTTACTGGTGAGCAAACCCTTTTTTAGTCAGAAATAATTGTCTTCTGTTATGAATCTCAGTCATGATTCAAGACTATTTTTCACAAGGTGTTCAACCATTCACCTTCTTCCCACCACGGGATCAACAGCCTGTATTTCCACTGTTGGGTCTGGTTTTTAGGATGATTACCTCTGAGGCTGAGTTGACAAAACATTAGGAACACCTCTTTCCATGACATAGACTGACCATGAAGGGCAGAAGACAGATGAAAGATGTTTAAGCTTTGAGACATTTGAGACACGGATTGTGCATGTGCCATTTTAGAGGGTGAATGGGCAAGACGAAAGATGTAAGTGACTTTGAAACGGGTCTGGTAGTAGGTGCCAGGCGCACCAGTTTGAGTATATCAAGAACTGCAAAGCTGCTGGGTTTTTCACTCAACAGTTTTTCCCATGTGTGTCAAGAATGGTCCACCACCCAAAGGACATCCAGGCATCTTGACACATCTGTGGGAAGCATTGGAATCAACATGGGTCCAGCATCCCTGTGGAACGCTTTCGACACCTTGTAGAGTCCCATGTCCCGACGAATAGAGGCTGTTCTCAGGGCAAAAGGGTGGGGGGGTGCAACTCAATATTAGGAAGGTGTTCCTAATGTTTTGTGCACTCTGTGTAGATTTGCAATCAATCAAATGTATTTATAAAGCTCTTTTTACATCAGCTGATGTCACAAAGTGCTGTACAGAAACCCAGCCTAAAACCCCCCAAACAGCAAGCAAGGCAGGTGTTGAAGCACATCACATCACATCTACCTACAGTAACTAGTATGCTGTACAGAAACCCAGCCTAAAACCCCAAACAGCAAGCAAGGCAGCTGATATCTCAACGTGCTTGGCGTGATCCTGGACAACACCCTGTCGTTCTCAACTAACATCAAGGCCCGCTGAGGTTCATGCTCACAACATCCGCAGAGTACGACCCTGCCTCACACAGGAAAGGTCCCCAGGCACTATCTCCCGTCTGGATTACTGCACCCTGTTGGCTGGGCTCCTGCCTGTGCCATTAAACCCCTACAACTCATCCAGAACGCCGCAGCCCGTCTGGTGTTCAACCTTCCCAAGTTCTCTCACGCCACCCCGCTCCTCCGCTCCCTCCACTGGCTTCCAGTTGAAGCTATCCGCTCAAGACCATGGTGCTTGCCTACGGAGCTGTGAGGGAACCACCTCAGTACCTCCAGGCTCTGAAGGCCCTACACCCAAACAAGGGCACTGCATCCACCTCTGGCCTGCTGAGGAAGTATTCAGCCCAGTCAAAACTGTTCGCTGCTCTGGCCCCCAATGGTGGAACAAACTCCCTCACGAAACAGCGGAGTCAATCACCACCTTCCGGAGACACTAAACCCCACCCTTTAAGGAATACCTAGGATAGGATAAAGTAATCCTCTCACCCCCTCCCCTGAAAAGATTTAGATGCACTAGTTCCACTGGAGGTCATAAGGTGAATGCATCTGGATAAGAGCGTCAAATGACTTAAATGTAAATGTAATGTAAATGTGCTGTACAGAAACCCAGCCTAAAACCCCAAACAGCAAGCAAGGCAGCTGATATCTCAACGTGCTGTACAGAAACCCAGCCTAAAACCCCAAACAGCAAGCAAGGCAGCTGATATCTCAACGTGCTGTACAGAAACCCAGCCTAAAACCCCAAACAGCAAGCAAGGCAGGTGATATCTCAACGTGCTGTACAGAAACCCAGCCTAAAACCCCAAACAGCAAGCAAGGCAGGTGATATCTCAACGTGCTGTACAGAAACCCAGCCTAAAACCCCAAACAGCAAGCAAGGCAGGTGATATCTCAACGTGCTGTACAGAAACCCAGCCTAAAACCCCAAACAGCAAGCAAGGCAGCTGATATCTCAACGTGCTGTACAGAAACCCAGCCTAAAACCCCAAACAGCAAGCAAGGCAGCTGATATCTCAAAGTGCTGTACAGAAACCCAGCCTAAAACCCCAAACAGCAAGCAAGGCAGCTGATATCTCAAAGTGCTGTACAGAAACCCAGCCTAAAACCCCAAACAGCAAGCAATGCAGCTGATATCTCAAAGTGCTGTACAGAAACCCAGCCTAAAACCCCCCAAACAGCAAGCAAGGCAGGTGTTGAAGCACATCACATCACATCTACCTACAGTAACTAGTATGCTGTACAGAAACCCAGCCTAAAACCCCAAACAGCAAGCAAGGCAGCTGATATCTCAACGTGCTGTACAGAAACCCAGCCTAAAACCCCAAACAGCAAGCAAGGCAGCTGATATCTCAACGTGCTGTACAGAAACCCAGCCTAAAACCCCAAACAGCAAGCAAGGCAGCTGATATCTCAACGTGCTGTACAGAAACCCAGCCTAAAACCCCAAACAGCAAGCAAGGCAGGTGATATCTCAACGTGCTGTACAGAAACCCAGCCTAAAACCCAAAACAGCAAGCAAGGCAGCTGATATCTCAACGTGCTGTACAGAAACCCAGCCTAAAACCCCAAACAGCAAGCAAGGCAGGTGATATCTCAACGTGCTGTACAGAAACCCAGCCTAAAACCCCAAACAGCAGGCAAGGCAGCTGATATCTCAACGTGCTGTACAGAAACCCAGCCTAAAACCCCAAACAGCAAGCAAGGCAGCTGATATCTGAACGTGCTGTACAGAAACCCAGCCTAAAACCCCAAACAGCAAGCAAGGCAGCTGATATCTCAACGTGCTGTACAGAAACCCAGCCTAAAACCCCAAACAGCAAGCAAGGCAGGTGATATCTCAACGTGCTGTACAGAAACCCAGCCTAAAACCCCAAACAGCAAGCAAGGCAGCTGATATCTCAACGTGCTGTACAGAAACCCAGCCTAAAACCCCAAACAGCAAGCAAGGCAGCTGATATCTCAACGTGCTGTACAGAAACCCAGCCTAAAACCCCAAACAGCAAGCAAGGCAGCTGATATCTCAACGTGCTGTACAGAAACCCAGCCTAAAACCCCAAACAGCAAGCAAGGCAGCTGATATCTCAACGTGCTGTACAGAAACCCAGCCTAAAACCCCAAACAGCAAGCAAGGCAGGTGTTGAAGCACATCACATCACATCTACCTACAGTAACTAGTATGCTGTACAGAAACCCAGCCTAAAACCCCAAACAGCAAGCAAGGCAGCTGATATCACAAAGTGCTGTACAGAAACCCAGCCTAAAACCCCAAACAGCAAGCAAGGCAGCTGATATCTCAACGTGCTGTACAGAAACCCAGCCTAAAACCCCAAACAGCAAGCAAGGCAGCTGATATCTCAACGTGCTGTACAGAAACCCAGCCTAAAACCCCAAACAGCAAGCAAGGCAGGCAGCTGATATCTCAAAGTGCTGTACAGAAACCCAGCCTAAAACCCCAAACAGCAAGCAAGGCAGCTGATATCTCAACGTGCTGTACAGAAACCCAGCCTAAAACCCCAAACAGCAAGCAAGGCAGCTGATATCTCAACGTGCTGTACAGAAACCCAGCCTAAAACCCCAAACAGCAAGCAAGGCAGGCAGGTGATATCTCAAAGTGCTGTACAGAAACACAGCCTAAAACCCCAAACAGCAAGCAATGCAGGTTGTAGAAGAACATGGACCTTTAAACTACCCTTAAGTCTTTTTAGAAGAATGTTTACAGTCTTGTTTTGTGGATGATCCCACATTATATTGCTAATAGAGAAAAACACTATCTGAACCCCCCCCCCCCCATCCATCCATCCATCCATCACTTCAGTTACATTCTCCAGGGACTGATCACCCATTCTGAGGTATATTAAGGCCCAGCAGTATCTGTACTATCAAACTATGTTCTAATCTGCCTTCAGGATTTGGTCTTTTCAGGTTATTATTCTTTATTTTAAACACCTCCTTTGATTTATGCTGTCATGAAAACTGTGAAGTTAAAAAAAAACATGCCACCCCCCCTCTCCTCCTTTTAGCATGGGCAGCAGAAACGTAATTACACCCCCAGTGGAGTGTGAAAGTCGATGGAGTTGTAGCCAGGAAATCAATCAGGCATTAATTTTAAAACAAGTCAGTCCTGCTCTAGTATCTGTTTTGAGAATGTCATATCCAGAGCCACCGTGGTTGGTGGCTTTTACCAGCCTCTATTGTACTGGTCGGAAGCAATACAATCTCAAACAGATAATGATTCTCCGATGTTTCCTATGAGACCGGCTTGGTGATACCTATTTAAATATTGTCCTGAGATGTTTACTTAGTGAATTCAAATGCAACTCCTCCGTTGCATAATTATTAGTGCCCCAACAATCTTTCATTGACATTTTCATTTTGATCTAAGGCGGGGACCTCATGAATTTTAATGATGTCCCATCCATTTCAAAATGAGATTTTTTTATTATTTATTTTTCTTATCTGCCTCGTCTCCTTTAAAATCTGGCATTTCGTAAGTGCGTTGTCCACTAGATTCTACTGATTAGTGTAAGACCTGTTTAACTTTGCAGGCATACTGCTGCTCATTTTGTATTTATTATTATTATTATTATTATTAAAATTATAGTTACTATAAATCATTATGCTGGATTGTAATTCTCCTTGAATTCCTGAATGGTCACAACAGTCAAATGTAAGAGAAATATGTGTATTTTTGACAGCCCCAGATTGCATTTCAAGTTAGATATTTAAAACTGAAGCAGCAAATGATGCTTGGCCCCCAACTGAGCATCAATTTGCTGACATTATCCCTCTAAGGTAGGTTTAAATGACCTCCAACCAGAGGGAAGCTCTCATGACATTATCCCTCGAGGGTAGGTTTAAATGACCTCCAACCAGAGGGAAGCTCTCATGACATTATCCCTCGAGGGTAGGTTTAAATGACCTCCAACCAGAAGGAAGCTCTCATGACATTATCCCTCAAGGGTAGGTTTAAATGACCTCCAACCAGGGGCAAGCTGTCATGACATTATCCCTCGAGGGTAGGTTTAAATGACCTCAAACCAGGGGGAAGCTGCCATGACATTATCCCTCGAGGGTAGGTTTAAATGACATCCAACCAGGGGGAAGCTGCCATGACATTATCCCTCGAGGGTAGGTTTAAATGACCTCCAACCAGAGGGAAGCTGTCATGACATTATCCCTCGAGGGTAGGTTTAAATGACCTCCAACCAGGGGGAAGCTGCCATGACATTATCCCTCGAGGGTAGGTTTACATGACCTCAAACCAGGGGGAAGCTCTCATGACATTATCCCTCAAGGGTAGGTTTAAACGACCTCCAACCAGAAGGAAGCTGTCATGACATTATCCCTCGAGGGTAGGTTTAAATGACCTCCAACCAGAAGGAAGCTCTCATGACATTATCCCTCAAGGGTAGGTTTAAATGACCTCCAACCAGGGGCAAGCTGTCATGACATTATCCCTCGAGGGTAGGTTTAAATGACCTCAAACCAGGGGGAAGCTGCCATGACATTATCCCTCGAGGGTAGGTTTAAATGACATCCAACCAGGGGGAAGCTGCCATGACATTATCCCTCGAGGGTAGGTTTAAATGACCTCCAACCAGAAGGAAGCCGTCATGACATTATCCCTCGAGGGTAGGTTTAAATGACCTCCAACCAGAGGGAAGCTGTCATGAAATTATCCCTCGAGGGTAGGTTTAAATTACCTCCAACCAGAAGGAAGCTGTCATGACATTATCCCTCGAGGGTAGGTTTAAACGACCTCCAACCAGAGGGAAGCTGTCATGACATTATCCCTCAAGGGTAGGTTTAAATGACCTCCAACCAGAAGGAAGCTGTCATGACATTATCCCTCGAGGGTAGGTTTAAATGACCTCCAACCAGAAGGAAGCTGTCATGACATTATCCCTCGAGGGTAGGTTTAAATGACATCCAACCAGTGGGAAGCTGCCATGACATTATCCCTCGAGGGTAGGTTTAAATGACCTCCAACCAGAAGGAAGCTGTCATGACATTATCCCTCGAGGGTAGGTTTAAATGACCTCCAACCAGAGGGAAGCTGTCATGAAATTATCCCTCGAGGGTAGGTTTAAATGACCTCCAACCAGAAGGAAGCTGTCATGACATTATCCCTCGAGGGTAGGTTTACATGACCTCCAACCAGAGGGAAGCTGTCATGACATTATCCCTCAAGGGTAGGTTTAAATGACCTCCAACCAGAAGGAAGCTGTCATGACATTATCCCTCGAGGGTAGGTTTAAATGACCTCCAACCAGAAGGAAGCTGTCATGACATTATCCCTCAAGGGTAGGTTTAAATGACCTCCAACCAGAAGGAAGCTGTCATGACATTATCCCTCGAGGGTAGGTTTAAATGACCTCCAACCAGAAGGAAGCTGCCATGACATTATCCCTCGAGGGTAGGTTTAAATTACCTCCAACCAGAAGGAAGCTGTCATGACATTATCCCTCGAGGGTAGGTTTAAATGACCTCCAACCAGAAGGAAGCTCTCATGACATTATCCCTCAAGGGTAGGTTTAAATGACCTCCAACCAGGGGCAAGCTGTCATGACATTATCCCTCGAGGGTAGGTTTAAATGACCTCAAACCAGGGGGAAGCTGCCATGACATTATCCCTCGAGGGTAGGTTTAAATGACATCCAACCAGGGGGAAGCTGCCATGACATTATCCCTCGAGGGTAGGTTTAAATTACCTCCAACCAGAAGGAAGCCGTCATGACATTATCCCTCGAGGGTAGGTTTAAATGACCTCCAACCAGAGGAAGCTGTCATGAAATTATCCCTCGAGGGTAGGTTTAAATTACCTCCAACCAGAAGGAAGCTGTCATGACATTATCCCTCGAGGGTAGGTTTAAACGACCTCCAACCAGAGGGAAGCTGTCATGACATTATCCCTCAAGGGTAGGTTTAAATGACCTCCAACCAGAAGGAAGCTGTCATGACATTATCCCTCGAGGGTAGGTTTAAATGACCTCCAACCAGAAGGAAGCTGTCATGACATTATCCCTCGAGGGTAGGTTTAAATGACATCCAACCAGTGGGAAGCTGCCATGACATTATCCCTCGAGGGTAGGTTTAAATGACCTCCAACCAGAAGGAAGCTGTCATGACATTATCCCTCGAGGGTAGGTTTAAATGACCTCCAACCAGAGGGAAGCTGTCATGAAATTATCCCTCGAGGGTAGGTTTAAATGACCTCCAACCAGAAGGAAGCTGTCATGACATTATCCCTCGAGGGTAGGTTTACATGACCTCCAACCAGAGGGAAGCTGTCATGACATTATCCCTCAAGGGTAGGTTTAAATGACCTCCAACCAGAAGGAAGCTGTCATGACATTATCCCTCGAGGGTAGGTTTAAATGACCTCCAACCAGAAGGAAGCTGTCATGACATTATCCCTCAAGGGTAGGTTTAAATGACCTCCAACCAGAAGGAAGCTGTCATGACATTATCCCTCGAGGGTAGGTTTAAATGACCTCCAACCAGAAGGAAGCTGCCATGACATTATCCCTCGAGGGTAGGTTTAAATTACCTCCAACCAGAAGGAAGCTGTCATGACATTATCCCTCGAGGGTAGGTTTAAATGACCTCCAACCAGAAGGAAGCTGCCATGACATTATCACTCGAGGGTAGGTTTAAACGACCTCCAACCAGGGGGAAGCTGCCATGACATTATCCCTCGAGGGTAGGTTTAAATGACCTCAAACCAGGGGGAAGCTGCCATGACATTATCCCTCGAGGGTAGGTTTAAATGACATCCAACCAGTGGGAAGCTGCCATGACATTATCCCTCGAGGGTAGGTTTAAATGACCTCCAACCAGAAGGAAGCTGTCATGACATTATCCCTCGAGGGTAGGTTTAAATGACCTCCAACCAGAGGGAAGCTGTCATGAAATTATCCCTCGAGGGTAGGTTTAAATGACCTCCAACCAGAAGGAAGCTGTCATGACATTATCCCTCGAGGGTAGGTTTAAATGACCTCCAACCAGAGGGAAGCTGTCATGACATTATCTCTCGAGGGTAGGTTTAAATGACCTCCAACCAGAAGGAAGCTGCCATGACATTATCCCTCGAGGGTAGGTTTAAATGACCTCCAACCAGAGGGAAGCTGTCATGACATTATCCCTCTAAGGTAGATTTAAATGACCTCCAACCAGTGGGAAGCTGCCATGACATTATCCCTCGAGGGTAGGTTTAAATGACCTCCAACCAGGGGGAACCTGCCATGACATTATCCCTCGAGTGTAGTTTTAAATGACCTCCAACCAGGGGGAAGCTGCCATGACATTATCCCTCGAGGGTAGGTTTAAATGACCTCCAACCAGTGGGAAGCTGCCATGACATTATCCCTAGAGGGTAGGTTTAAATGACCTACAACCAGAAGGAAGCTGTCATGACATTATCCCTCGAGGGTAGGTTTAAATGACCTCCAACCAGTGGGAAGCTGTCATGTAATTATCCCTCGAGGGTAGGTTTAAATGACCTCCAACCAGGGGGAAACTGTCATGACATTATCCCTCGAGGGTAGGTTTAAATGACCTCCAACCAGAAGGAAGCTGTCATGACATTATCCCTCGAGGGTGGGTTTAATTGACCTCCAACCAGAGGGAAGCTGTCATGAAATTATCCCTCGAGGGTAGGTTTAAATGACCTCCAACCAGAAGGAAGCTGTCATGACATTATCCCTCGAGGGTAGGTTTAAATGACCTCCAACCAGGGGGAAGCTGCCATGACATTATCCCTCGAGGGTAGGTTTAAATGACCTCCAACCAGGGGGAAGCTGTCATGACATTATCCCTCGAGGGTAGGTTTAAATGACCTCCAACCAGAAGGAAGCTGCCATGACATTATCCCTCGAGGGTAGGTTTAAACGACCTCCAACCAGGGGGAAGCTGCCATGACATTATCCCTCGAGGGTAGGTTTAAATGACCTCAAACCAGGGGGAAGCTGCCATGACATTATCCCTCGAGGGTAGGTTTAAATGACCTCCAACCAGAAGGAAGCTGTCATGACATTATCCCTCGAGGGTAGGTTTAAATGACCTCCAACCAGAAGGAAGCTGTCATGACATTATCCCTCGAGGGTAGGTTTAAATGACCTCCAACCAGGGGGAAGCTGCCATGACATTATCCCTCGAGGGTAGGTTTAAATGACCTCCAACCAGGGGGAAGCTGTCATGACATTATCCCTCGAGGGTAGGTTTAAATGACCTCCAACCAGTGGGAAGCTGCCATGACATTATCCCTAGAGGGTAGGTTTAAATGACCTACAACCAGAAGGAAGCTGTCATGACATTATCCCTCGAGGGTAGGTTTAAATGACCTCCAACCAGTGGGAAGCTGTCATGTAATTATCCCTCGAGGGTAGGTTTAAATGACCTCCAACCAGGGGGAAACTGTCATGACATTATCCCTCGAGGGTAGGTTTAAATGACCTCCAACCAGAAGGAAGCTGTCATGACATTATCCCTCGAGGGTAGGTTTAAATGACCTCCAACCAGAGGGAAGCTGTCATGAAATTATCCCTCGAGGGTAGGTTTAAATTACCTCCAACCAGAAGGAAGCTGTCATGACATTATCCCTCGAGGGTAGGTTTAAATGACCTCCAACCAGGGGGAAGCTGCCATGACATTATCCCTCGAGGGTAGGTTTAAATGACCTCCAACCAGGGGGAAGCTGTCATGACATTATCCCTCGAGGGTAGGTTTAAATGACCTCCAACCAGAAGGAAGCTGCCATGACATTATCCCTCGAGGGTAGGTTTAAACGACCTCCAACCAGGGGGAAGCTGCCATGACATTATCCCTCGAGGGTAGGTTTAAATGACCTCCAACCAGAAGGAAGCTGTCATGACATTATCCCTCGAGGGTAGGTTTAAATGACCTCCAACCAGAAGGAAGCTGTCATGACATTATCCCTCGAGGGTAGGTTTAAATGACCTCCAACCAGGGGGAAGCTGCCATGACATTATCCCTCGAGGGTAGGTTTAAATGACCTCCAACCAGGGGGAAGCTGTCATGACATTATCCCTCGAGGGTAGGTTTAAATGACCTCCAACCAGAAGGAAGCTGCCATGACATTATCCCTCGAGGGTAGGTTCAAATGACCTCCAACCAGGGGGAAGCTGCCATGACATTATCCCTCGAGGGTATGTTTAAATGACCTCCAACCAGGGGGAAGCTGTCATGACATTATCCCTCTAAGGTAGGTTTAAATTACCTCCAACCAGAGGGAAGCTGTCATTACATTATCCCTCAAGGGTAGGTTTAAATGACCTCCAACCAGAGGGAAGCTGTCATGACATTATCCCTGTAAGGTAGATTTAAATGACCTCCAACCAGTGGGAAGCTGCCATGACATTATCCCTCGAGGGTAGGTTTAAATGACCTCCAACCAGGGGGAAGCTGCCATGACATTATCCCTCGAGTGTAGTTTTAAATGACCTCCAACCAGGGGGAAGCTGCCATGACATTATCCCTCGAGGGTAGGTTTAAATGACCTCCAACAAGAAGGAAGCTGTCATGACATTATCCCTCGAGGGTAGGTTTAAATGACCTCCAACCAGAGGGAAGCTGTCATTACATTATCCCTCAAGGGTAGGTTTAAATTACCTCCAACCAGAGGGAAGCTGTCATGACATTATCCCTCTAAGGTAGGTTTAAATGACCTCCAACCAGTGGGAAGCTGCCATGACATTATCCCTCGAGGGTAGGTTTAAATGACCTCCAACCAGAAGGAAGCTGTCATGACATTATCCCTCGAGGGTAGGTTTAAATGTCCTCCAACCAGGGGGAAGCTGCCATGACATTATCCCTCGAGGGTAGGTTTAAATTACCTCAAACCAGGGGGAAGCTGCCATGACATTATCCCTCGAGGGTAGGTTTAAATGACCTCCAACCAGGGGGAAGCTGTCATGACATTATCCCTCTAATGTAGGTTTAAATGACCTCCAACCAGAAGGAAGGTGTCATGTCATTATCCCTCGAGGGTAGGTTTAAATGACCTCCAACCAGGGGGAAGCTGTCATGACATTATCCCTCGAGGGTAGGTTTAAATGACCTCCAACCAGGGGGAAGCTGCCATGACATTATCCCTCAAGGGTAGGTTTAAATGACCTCCAACCAGAAGGAAGCTGTCATGACATTATCCCTCGAGGGTAGGTTTAAATGACCTCCAACCAGAGGGAAGCTGTCATGAAATTATCCCTCGAGGGTAGGTTTAAATGACCTCCAACCAGAAGGAAGCTGTCATGACATTATCCCTCGAGGGTAGGTTTAAATGACCTCCAACCAGGGGGAAGCTGCCATGACATTATCCCTCGAGGGTAGGTTTAAATGACCTCCAACCAGGGGGAAGCTGTCATGACATTATCCCTCGAGGGTAGGTTTAAATGACCTCCAACCAGAAGGAAGCTGCCATGACATTATCCCTCGAGGGTAGGTTTAAACGACCTCCAACCAGGGGGAAGCTGCCATGACATTATCCCTCGAGGGTAGGTTTAAATGACCTCAATCCAGGGGGAAGCTGCCATGACATTATCCCTCGAGGGTACGTTTAAATGACATCCAACCAGGGGGAAGCTGCCATGACATTATCCCTCGAGGGTAGGTTTAAATGACCTCCAACCAGGGGGAAGCTGTCATGACATTATCCCTCGAGGGTAGGTTTAAATGACCTCCAACCAGAGGGAAGCTGTCATGACATTATCCCTCGAGGGTAGGTTTAAATGACCTCCAACCAGGGGGAAGCTGCCATGACATTATCCCTCGAGGGTAGGTTTAAATGACCTCAAACCAGGGGGAAGCTGCCATGACATTATCCCTCGAGGGTAGGTTTAAATGACCTCCAACCAGAAGGACGCTGTCATGACATTATCCCTCGAGGGTAGGTTTAAATGACCTCCAACCAGAGGGAAGCTGTCATGAAATTATCCCTCGAGGGTAGGTTTAAATGACCTCCAACCAGAAGGAAGCTGTCATGACATTATCCCTCGAGGGTAGGTTTAAATGACCTCCAACCAGAAGGAAGCTGTCATGAAATTATCCCTCGAGGGTAGGTTTAAATGACCTCCAACCAGAGGGAACCTGTCATGACATTATCCCTCTAAGGTAGATTTAAATGACCTCCAACCAGTGGGAAGCTGCCATGACATTATCCCTCGAGGGTAGGTTTAAATTACCTCCAACCAGGGGGAAGCTGCCATGACATTATCCCTCGAGTGTAGTTTTAAATGACCTCCAACCAGGGGGAATCTGCCATGACATTATCCCTCGAGGGTAGGTTTAAATGACCTCCAACCAGTGGGAAGCTGCCATGACATTATCCCTCGAGGGTAGGTTTAAATGACCTCAAACCAGGGGGAAGCTGCCATGACATTATCCCTCGAGGGTAGGTTTAAATGACCTCCAACCAGGGGGAAGCTGTCATGACATTATCCCTCGAGGGTAGGTTTAAATGACCTACAACCAGAAGGAAGCTGTCATGACATTATCCCTCGAGGGTAGGTTTAAATGACCTCCAACCAGAAGGAAGCTGCCATGACATTATCCCTCGAGGGTAGGTTTAAACGACCTCCAACCAGGGGGAAGCTGCCATGACATTATCCCTCGAGGGTAGGTTTAAATGACCTCAATCCAGGGGGAAGCTGCCATGACATTATCCCTCGAGGGTACGTTTAAATGACATCCAACCAGGGGGAAGCTGCCATGACATTATCCCTCGAGGGTAGGTTTAAATGACCTCCAACCAGGGGGAAGCTGTCATGACATTATCCCTCGAGGGTAGGTTTAAATGACCTCCAACCAGAGGGAAGCTGTCATGACATTATCCCTCGAGGGTAGGTTTAAATGACCTCCAACCAGGGGGAAGCTGCCATGACATTATCCCTCGAGGGTAGGTTTAAATGACCTCAAACCAGGGGGAAGCTGCCATGACATTATCCCTCGAGGGTAGGTTTAAATGACCTCCAACCAGAAGGACGCTGTCATGACATTATCCCTCGAGGGTAGGTTTAAATGACCTCCAACCAGAGGGAAGCTGTCATGAAATTATCCCTCGAGGGTAGGTTTAAATGACCTCCAACCAGAAGGAAGCTGTCATGACATTATCCCTCGAGGGTAGGTTTAAATGACCTCCAACCAGAAGGAAGCTGTCATGAAATTATCCCTCGAGGGTAGGTTTAAATGACCTCCAACCAGAGGGAACCTGTCATGACATTATCCCTCTAAGGTAGATTTAAATGACCTCCAACCAGTGGGAAGCTGCCATGACATTATCCCTCGAGGGTAGGTTTAAATTACCTCCAACCAGGGGGAAGCTGCCATGACATTATCCCTCGAGTGTAGTTTTAAATGACCTCCAACCAGGGGGAATCTGCCATGACATTATCCCTCGAGGGTAGGTTTAAATGACCTCCAACCAGTGGGAAGCTGCCATGACATTATCCCTCGAGGGTAGGTTTAAATGACCTCAAACCAGGGGGAAGCTGCCATGACATTATCCCTCGAGGGTAGGTTTAAATGACCTCCAACCAGGGGGAAGCTGTCATGACATTATCCCTCGAGGGTAGGTTTAAATGACCTACAACCAGAAGGAAGCTGTCATGACATTATCCCTCGAGGGTAGGTTTAAATGACCTCCAACCAGAAGGAAGCTGTCATGTAATTATCCCTCGAGGGTAGGTTTAAATGACCTCCAACCAGGGGGAAACTGTCATGACATTATCCCTCGAGGATAGGTTTAAATGACCTCCAACCAGAAGGAAGCTGTCATGACATTATCCCTCGAGGTTAGGTTTAAATGACCTCCAACCAGAGGGAAGCTGTCTTGACATTATCCCTCGAGGGTAGGTTTAAATGACTTCCAACCAGGGGGAAGCTGCCATGACATTATCCCTCGAGGGTAGGTTTAAATGACCTCAAACCAGGGGGAAGCTTCCATGACATTATCCCTCGAGGGTAGGTTTAAATGACCTCCAACCAGAAGGAAGCTGTCATGACATTATCCCTCGAGGGTAGGTTTAAATTACCTCCAACCAGAGGGAAGCTGTCATGACATTATCCCTCGAGGTTAGGTTTAAATGACCTCCAACCAGAGGGAAGCTGTCATGACATTATCCCTCGAGGGTAGGTTTAAATGACTTCCAACCAGGGGGAAGCTGCCATGACATTATCCCTCGAGGGTAGGTTTAAATGACCTCAAACCAGGGGGAAGCTTCCATGACATTATCCCTCGAGGGTAGGTTTAAATGACCTCCAACCAGAAGGAAGCTGTCATGACATTATCCCTCGAGGGTAGGTTTAAATTACCTCCAACCAGAGGGAAGCTGTCATGAAATTATCCCTCGAGGGTAGGTTTAAATGACCTCCAACCAGAAGGAAGCTGTCATGACATTATCCCTCGAGGGTAGGTTTAAATGACCTCCAACCAGAGGGAAGCTGTCATGACATTATCCCTCGAGGGTAGGTTTAAATGACCTCCAACCAGGGGGAAGCTGCCATGACATTATCCCTCGAGGGTAGGTTTAAATGACCTCCAACCAGGGGGAAGCTGTCATGACATTATCCCTCGAGGGTAGGTTTAAATGACCTCCAACCAGGGGGAAGCTGTCATGACATTATCCCTCTAAGGTAGGTTTAAATGACCTCCAACCAGAGGGAAGCTGTCATTACATTATCCCTCAAGGGTAGGTTTAAATGACCTCCAACCAGAGGGAAGCTGTCATGACATTATCCCTCTAAGGTAGGTTTAAATGACCTCCAACCAGTGGGAAGCTGCCATGACATTATCCCTCGAGGGTAGGTTTAAATGACCTCCAACCAGAAGGAAGCTGTCATGACATTATCCCTCGAGGGTAGGTTTAAATGACCTCCAACCAGGGGGAAGCTTCCATGACATTATCCCTCGAGGGTAGGTTTAAATTACCTCAAACCAGGGGGAAGCTGCCATGACATTATCCCTCGAGGGTAGGTTTAAATGACCTCCAACCAGGGGGAAGCTGTCATGACATTATCCCTCTAATGTAGGTTTAAATGACCTCCAACCAGAAGGAAGCTGTCATGTCATTATCCCTCGAGGGTAGGTTTAAATGACCTCCAACCAGTGCGAAGCTGTCATGACATTATCCCTCGAGGGTAGGTTTAAATTACCTCCAACCAGGGGGAAGCTGTCATGACATTATCCCTCGAGGGTAGGTTTAAATGACCTCCAACCAGGGGGAAGCTGTCATGACATTATCCCTCGAGGGTAGGTTTAAATGACCTCCAACCAGAGGGAAGCTGCCATGAGTACTTCTGTGTTGTTTTTCATCCTCTGCCTGTATTCCATTGACTTCATTTTTGATTCCAGACTGAAAGACCATGAAAGGGAAACGGATGAAAGGGAAGCCCGACAAAAGCACTGATTGTGACACCTGCCAAGAACACCCAGTATTCGTCTTTTATCCATATCCTTTTGGAACTGATCATTTCTATCCATTGCTGCATGTGGACTATGGACTCAGTAGTACTATTCTGTAGTCTTGTGCTTGTTCCATGTGACTTCTAGGCGATTACTGCTATATGCTGTGCTTTAGTTCTATAATCAATCAATAATTATGGAATGTTTCTGGTATTTCTAAAATAATTCCACACAATCGGTAGAACCAAGTGTTAGCTACCTGGGTCCAAGTGTAATATGGTGATGTTTTGTTGTTGTCAATTAATCTCAGAAAACATTTAAAGTGTTATTTACTATGAGGTTATTAGGTCATTACCGTTTTAATAAGTTGTTATTAAGTCAACGTTGTAAGTAGTGGTCTGTAAAATAAAGTGTTACTGATATTACCCTTATTAGCTGACCCATAAGCATTTAAGCCAATTTACACAGACGTAAAAAAATAAAATCATAAGTAATTTAAAAGATTTATTCAACAATGTATTCATTTATGACACTAGTTTGGGAATGTTTGCCAGAGGATATTAGTTCTATGTCAAAATAAGTCTCACAACCATGAATCCTGAAGGCCATCAACATCAGACCAGTGTTACCATGATACCTGAAGGCCGTCAATATCAGACCAGTGTTACCATGAATCCTGAAGGCCGTCAATATCAGACCAGTGTTACCATGAATCCTGAAGGCCGTCAATATCAGACCAGTGTTACCATGAATCCTGAAGGCCGTCAATATCAGACCAGTGTTACCATGAATCCTGAAGGCCATCAATATCAGACCAGTGTTACCATGAATCCTGAAGGCCGTCAATATCACCCCTGTGTTACCATGAATCCTGAAGGCGCCAATATCAGACCAGTGTTTCCATGAATCCCGAAGGCGCCAATATCAAAACCAGTGTTACCATGAATCCTGAAGGCGTCAATATCAGACCAGTGTTACCATGAATCCCGAAGGCGCCAATATCAGACCAGTGTTACCATGAATCCTGAAGGCGTCAATTTCAGACCAGTGTTGCCATGAATCCTGAAGGCGTCAATTTCAGACCAGTGTTACCATGAATCCTGAAGGCCGTCAATATCACCCCTGTGTTACCATGAATCCTGAAGGCGTCAATATCAGACCAGTGTTACCATGAATCCTGAAGGCCATCAATATCAGACCAGTGTTACCATGAATCCTGAAGGCCGTCAATATCAGACCAGTGTTACCATGAATCCTGAAGGCGCCAATATCAAACCAGTGTTACCATGAATCCTGAAGGCCGTCAATTTCAGACCAGTGTTACCATGAATCCTGAAGGTGTCAATATCAGACCAGTGTTACCATGAATCCTGAAGGCCGTCAATATCAGACCAGTGTTACCATGAATCCTGAAGGCCATCATTATCAGACCAGTGTTACCATGAATCCTGAAGGCCGTCAATATCACCCCTGTGTTACCATGAATCCTGAAGGCGCCAATATCAGACCAGTGTTTCCATGAATCCTGAAGGCGCCAATATCAAACCAGTGTTACCATGAATCCTGAAGGCCGTCAATTTCAGACCAGTGTTACCATGAATCCTGAAGGCGTCAATATCAGACCAGTGTTACCATGAATCCTGAAGGCGTCAATTTCAGACCAGTGTTACCATGAATCCTGAAGGCGTCAATATCAGACCAGTGTTACCATGAATCCTGAAGGCGTCAATTTCAGACCAGTGTTACCATGAATCCTGAAGGCCGTCAATATCACCCCTGTGTTACCATGAATCCTGAAAGCCATCAATATCAGACCAGTGTTACCATGAATCCTGAAGGCCATCAATATCAGACCAGTGTTACCATGAATCCTGAAGGCCATCAATATCAGACCAGTGTTACCATGTATCCTGAAGGCGTCAATATCAGACCAGTGTTTCTCATGTGGCTGTTTCTCATGTGGCTGTTTCTCTCCACTGGTTTATCATGTGGCTGTTTCTCTCCACTGGTTTATCATGTGGCTGTTTTTCTCCCCTGGTTTCTCATGTGGCTGTTTCTCATGTGGTTGTTTCTCTCCCCTGGTTTCTCATGTGGCTGTTTCTCATGTGGCTGTTTCTCATGTGGCTGTTTCTCTCCCCTGGTTTCTCATGTGGCTGTTTCTCATGTGGCTGTTTCTCATGTGGCGGTTTCTCTCCCCTGGTTTCTCATGTGGCTGTTTCTCATGTGGCTGTTTCTCATGTGGCTGTTTCTCTCCCCTGGTTTCTCATGTGGCTGTTTCTCTCCCCTGGTTTCTCATGTGGCTGTTTCTCTCCCCTTGTTTCTCATGTGACTGTTTCTCATGTGGCTGTTTCTCCTCTGGTTTCTCATGTGGTTGTTTCTCTCCCCTAGTTTCTCATGTGAGAATCATACTTAGGTAGCCTGTTTTGTGGGTAATTATTTTCTGTTTAGTGCTTTTTCGTCACCTTACAGAACTGTTTCGGGTTTCGTTTCATTCTCTTTGTTATTTTGTTTAGTGTTCTGAGTTTAAATAAATATATCATGAACACAAACCACTCTGCGCTTTGGTCCTCCTCTCCTTCCACCGAATAGACAACCGTTACAGTTGGTTAGGAGCACATGAAACATCAGCCACCCTGTATAGCCATCATTCAATGAGTTCACAACAAGATGCATTTGTACAGACGCCTTCACTTCCCACACCTCAAGACCCAGTACCATGGTGGTGGGAGAAGGCGACACCTGCCTCTGATTGAGAACCATACCAGGCCAAACACATAAACACAACATAGAAAAAAGAACATAGACTACCCACCCCAACTCACGCCCTGACCAAACTAACACAAAGACATAAATAAAGGAACTAAGGTCAGAACGTGACGCCATCTGTGTTATTTGTATTAAAAAAATAGCATTGTTTGTATCTTATGTTGTACATAATGTTGTTGCTACCATCTCTTATGACCAAAAATAACTTCTGGACATCAGAACAGCGATTACTCACCACCAGCTGGTAGAAGCTTGAAGGGTATATTGCTTTCCTGGGAACAGGCCCAAATCCCCGTCATTTGCGTGAAGAGAAGACGGAGAAAAAGGGGGTGGGGGGTGGGGCTGCGTTCTGAGAATTCGTAGGTGAGCGAGTAAATCCCCACTGCCATCCTGTTCTATTGGCAAACATGCAATCATTGGAAAATAAAATTGATGTCCTAGGAGCAAGATTAAACTACCAAAGGGAGATTTAAAAACTATATCTTATGTTTCACCGAGTAGTGGCTGAACGACGACATGAACAACATGCAGCTGCCGGGGTTTTACACTGTATCGGCCGGATAGAACAGCAGCCTCTGGTAAGACAAGGGGTGGCGGCCTATGTATATTTGTAAACAACAGCTGGTGCACGATATCTAAGGAAGTCAAGGTTTTTCTTGCCTGAGGTAGAGTATCGCATGATAAGTTGTAGACCACACTATCTACCTAGAAAATTTTCATCTGTATTTTTTGTAGCTGTCTACATACCACCACAGACCGATGCTGGCACTAAAACCGCACTCAATGAGCTGTATACGGGCATAAGTAAACAGGAAAACGCTCATCCAGAGGCGGCGCTCTTAGTGGCCAGGGACTTTAATGCAGACAGACTGGAATATGTTCTGGGATTCTTCCGGAGGCATTGATGAGTACACAACATCAGTTATTGGCTTCATCAATAAGTGCATCGATGACGTCGTCCCCACCGTGACTTTACGTACATACCCCAACCAGAAGCCATGGAATACAGGCAACATCCGCATTGAGCTAAAGGGTAATGCTGCCGCTTTCAAGGAGCGGGACTAATACGGAAGCTTATAAGGAATCCTGCTATCCCCTCTGATGAACCATCAAACAGGCAAAGCATCAATACAGGACTAAGATTTATTCGTACTACACTGACTCCGACACTTGTCAACTACAGATTACAAATCGAAGCACAGCCGAGAGCTTCCCAGTGACACGAGCCTACCAGACCAGCCCAATTACTTCTATGCTCACGTCGAGGCAAGTAACACTGAAACGTGCATGAGAGCATCAGCTGTTCTGGACGACCGTGTGTTCACACTCTCCGCAGCCGATGTGAGTAAGACCTTTAAACAGGTCAACATTCACAAGGCCGTAGGGCCAGATTGATTACCAGGACGTGTACTCCGAGCATGCGCTGACCAAATGGCAAATGTCTTCACTGAAATTTTCAACCTGACCCTGACTGAGTCTGTAATACCAACATGTTTCAAGCAGACCACCATAGTCCCTGTGTCCAAGAACTAAGGTAACCTGCCTATATGACTACCGATCCGCAGCACTCACGTCTGTGGCCATGAAGTGCTTTGAAAGGCTGGTCATGGCTCACATCAACACCATTATCCCAGAAACCCTATACCTACTCCAATTTGCAAACCTCCCTAACAGATCCACAGATGATGCAATCTCTATTACACTCCACACTGCCCTTTCCCACCTGAACAAAAGGAAAACCTATGTGAGAATGCTATTAATTGACTACAGCTCAGCGACAACACCATAGTGCCCTCAAAGCTCATCACTAAGCTAAAGAGGTAACAACATATTCGCCACGCTGATCCTCAACACGGGGGCCCATCAGGGGTGTGTGCTCATTCCCCTCCTGTACTCCCTGCTCACTCATGACTGCATGGCCAGGCACGTCTCCAACACCCTCATTAATTTTGCTGATGACACAACAGTGGTAGACCTTATCACCGACAACGACTAGACAGCTTATAGGGAAGAGGTCAAGGACCTGGCCGTGTGGTGCCAGGACAACAAAATCTCCCTCAACGTCATCAAGACAAAGGAGTTGATTGTGGACTACAGGAAAAGGAGCACGCCCCTATTCTCATCGACGGGGCAGTAGTGGAGCAGGTTGAGAGCTTCAAGTTCCTTGGTGTCCACATCACCAACAAACTAACAGGGTCCAAGCACACCAAGACAGTTGTGAAGAGGGCACAACAAAACCTACTCCCCCTATTCACCATCAAAAGCATCCTGACTGGTTGCATCACTGCCTGGTATGGCAACTGCTCGGCCTCTGACCGCAAGGCACTACAGAGGGTAGTGCGTACAGCCCAGTACATCACTTCTGGCCAAGCTTCCTGCCATCCAGGATCTCTATACCAGGCGGTGTCAGAGGAAGGCCCTAAAAATGGTCAAAGACTCCAGCCACCCTAGTCATAGACTGTTCTCTCTGCTACCGCACAGCAAGCGGTACCGGAGCGCCAAGTCTAGGTTCAAGAGGCTTCTAAACAGCTTCTACCCCCAAGCCATAAGACTCTAATCAAGATCTAATCAAATGGCTACCCAGACTATTTGATTTGCTCCCCCGCCCCCTCTTTTAAACTGCTGCTACTCTCTGTTATTATCTGTGCATAGTCGCTTTAATAACTCTACCTACATGTACACATTACCTCAATTACCTCGACTAACCGGTGCCCCCGCACATTGACTCTGTACCGATACCCCCTGTATATAGCCTCTCTATTGTTATTTTACTGCTGCTATTGAATTATTTGTTACTTTTATTTGTTATTCTTATTTTATTTTATTTTATTTTTTTGTGTACATTTTTTTTTTACTGGTTAGGGGCTTGTATGTAAGCATTTCACTGTCAGGTCTACAGTGTTGTATTTGGGCATCATCATGTGACAAATAAAAAAAAAGAAGAAAAACAAAGACCATTCTAAAACTCTCAAAAATCTTCCATGCGTTTTTTTCTCCCCCCAGCACATTATGCAAAATCAAGAGATGGAATGAAGAAGAAGGCATAGAATAAATCATGGAGGATATAATGTGAACAGAACTAGCAGCACAAAACATTGAAGGGGAAAGAAAACAAATCTTAATAAAAAAAAACTGTAAAAAACAAACTTTTTTATTTTTATCTTTCTTTGAAGCAGCAGAGAGCACCCTGGTCCCCCCCCCCCACTCACTCAATGTGTTCTGGTACCGCAGAGCACCCTGGTCCCCCCCCCCACTCACTCAATGTGTTCTGGTACCGCAGAGCACCCTGGTCCCCCCCCACTCACTCAATGTGTTCTGGTACCGCAGAGCACCCTGGTCCCCCCCACTCACTCAATGTGTTCTGGTACCGCAGAGCACCCTGGTCCCCCCCCTCACTCAATGTGTTCTGGTACCGCAGAGCACCCTGGTCCCCCCCCCAGTGTAAATCTTCTCTCTGAGATCCTGTTGTTAGTGAGAGAACTAGGCCACCTTAAGACTGGTTATTTGGACGACCCAATTACCTTAGGAACGGAGGACATAATAAATGCAGCCAAACAGATGGCCAAACATGCTATTGGGTTTTACTCTCAGGTTTTGGGTGATAAGATCAGTTGCTATACATGCAATTATTTTTTTCTTCCCGGGATTGAAACCATCAAAGATTAGCAACATCTCACCACATGGCGATCGAGTTTTATAATGTTTATGTCCTGTTGTGGTGTAAACACAGTAGAGCCGACAAAATCCACAATCTATGTCCCAGTAACTCAGGCAGGTAAAATCCTATTTGTTTTTCTATGTGTCAACAGACAAAAGCTGGAATTGCCCTGCTGTATAACAAGGAGACCAGTAATACTTATGATGTTCGTCTGAAGCTGACAAAAGAGGTGTTGACCATACAGAAGCTGGATGTGGTTTGCACGAGAGGGGGTGACCCACAATTAAATGTAAGTACTTAAGATCTACCTTGACATTAGGGGTTTGCATGGGTGTCACAGTGGGCTTTCCTATACTTGGATAAACCAGGCACACATAACTAACCCTTTAAACTCAAACTGGTATTTGTGTGTGAATATATTTGTGCTCCTGTTACTCGGCGTTCACTGAAGTGACTTCAGTTCCGTTCACATTAATACCTTTTTTAATGATGACGACAACTCAGCTGGCTTTTCACTTCCTGATACTGATGTCAGAGATCACGATAGCTTTAGTTGGATGTAATTGGGGACTTGAGCTTTAGTAAATTGTATAGCATACATAAGTGTTCCCGAAAATCTATAGTAATGGAAGTATATTTTTTTATGTGTTACCATGGAGACATTCTGTATCTGTCAATCTTGGGGTTTTTGATAGTGAGGATAAGTGGAGGATAAGTGCCATAACCCATTTGTTATGCTCCAACCTTGTTTCAACATTTCAAGATTATTTTACCAAGGTCAAATCCCATTTTTTAAAGCACAGAACTGTCGTTCTCCGAAGGCAGGCGGCTGGAGGTCTGGGTATAAGCATCAAAGTAAGTGTTACATTTTCATCAATACAACATCTAAAGGCTATTGGACCTTTTATAAGAGATTCTGGACTAACAAACCTTAACGCGATGGTAAATCTAAGCGCAGTTGGTAGTCAGAATGTTTTTGTTGTTGCTATTTTCACTATTACAATTATCAGCTGACTTGCTGCCGTTGGCGCGAAAGAGCTGGATTTTGATGAATATAGTTGTGGGTATGTTGAGGCTTGGCCCCTCACTGGCCAATCAGAACGTGCTCCATGGTGAAATATGTGGCTGCTTCCAAGTTGTGTGTATGTTGAGGCTTGGCCCCTCACTGGCCAATCAGAACGTGCTCCATGGTGAAATATGTGGCTGCTTCCAAGTTGTGTGTTTATGGTCTTTTATGTATTGCCTTGGAATCAATTCCAATGTTAGTCCGTTATAGTTTGTTAAATGGCTTTACAGAAATGGAAAAGAAAAAAAAAAAAAATGTAGACCAATCTTTGTTAAATATGTTAACTTGAACTCATTTGCTGTCCACATTGTTCTAAGCAATTGCATGTTTTCAATAGCATTCACACTGATTTAGGGGCTTGGCCTACTGTACATTACATTATGGCTGAGAATTGACATGCCAAACAAGATTCAATTCATTATTGATAAGGCCTAACAAGAGAATAAATATTTCTAATCAAATTCTAAACAAAACAAAACAACAACGTATTTTAAATAGGCTATGTCACACTTACAGGCACCATCATTTATCCCTGTGGACATATAATATAATATTAAAGAGACTATGGAGGGTTTTACGCACGTCCAACACGGGACCTTCAGGTCTAAAATAATGTGGACCTTTCTACAATGCAGAGATAAAAAGGGAATTTTGGCTCACTGTTTTCCTCCTCTCAAACTTAAAACTTAAAATTTTAATAAAGTTTTGGTGATTAAGATTAATTTCCAAGCGGTCTCAGGAGCCAAACCGTTTATCGACAGCCTTGACTACTTTGCGATCGCATTGGGGCAGAACAACAAATAAATACATCCTTCATTGAGAGGAGGGGAGTCTATGCTTGGTTTTCAATCAAAAAAACAAAATGGGAAAAAAGTTTAGTTTTTAAAAAGTAAAAAAAAACGAAACTAAAACGTTTTTAAATACAAAGTATAAAAGCACCAAAAGCCCGTTTGGCTACTCTTGTTTTATGCCCATATGGGCAGTGTGCATCACGGCAGGATAGGCTGTGTTTCAGCTGTCAGAATTCATGACATAACCAACTGTGTTACCACTAAAACCAGCTTTTAGTTGGTCTTAAATATCCGTCTCAGTGCTGCTTGAAATTAGCACTTTGGACACGCCTCAAAATTTTCCACCCCTCCCATCTGAGCGCAAGCGAGCTGACATAAGACCGGTAAATTGCCGAACCTGGTTTTTACATGACGAAATTGCTAACGAACGTGCGTTTGATACTAGCGGCGCCTTTGTTATTATGGGGTATTGTGATGTCATTATGGGGTATTGTGATGTCATTATGGGGTATTGTGATGTCATTATGGAGTATTGTGTGTAGATTGAAAAACATTTTTTTTAATCCATTTTAGAATAAGGCTGTAACGTAACAAAATGTGGAAAAAGTGAAGGGGTCTGAATACTTTCTGACTGCACTATATATATTTAAATATAAATGTTACACATGTTACACATTTTAAAATGACCTTTCTCTCGTGTCTCCCAGGGGGGTGCTGAGCATAAAGTGCCTGTGGTCATTTCAAAGATGTTTAAAGATCAAGTAGGTAAGGCTGTCTGAACATTTCTACCAGTGATGTTGACAAAAATATCTACCAGTGATGTGGACTGAAACATCTAACTGTGATGTGGACTGAAACACCTGACAGTGATGTGGACTGAAACACCTGATAGTGATGTGGACTGAAACACCTGATAGTGATGTGGACTGAAACATCTACCTGTGATGTGGACTGAAACATCTACCAGTGATGTGGACTGAAACATCTACCAGTGATGTGGACTGAAACATCTACCTGTGATGTGGACTGAAACACCTGATAGTGATGTGGACTAAAACACCAGACAGTGATGTGGACTGAAACATCTACCAGTGATGTGGACTAAAACACCTGACAGTGATGTGGACTGAAACATCTAACTGTGATGTGGACTGAAACACCTGATAGTGATGTGGACTGAAACACATGATAGTGATGTGGACTAAAACATCTACCAGTGATGTGGACTGAAACATCTACCTGTGATGTGGACTGAAACATCTACCTGTGATGTGGACTGAAACATCTACCAGTGATGTGGACTGAAACATCTACCTGTGATGTGGACTGAAACATCTACCAGTGATGTGGACTGAAACATCTACCAGTGATGTGGAATGAAACACCTGATAGTGATGTGGACTGAAACACCTGATAGTGATGTGGACTGAAACATCTGATAGTGATGTGGACTGAAACACCTGATAGTGATGTGGACTGAAACATCTACCAGTGATGTGGACTGAAACACCTGATAGTGATGTGGACTGAAACATCTACCAGTGATGTGGACTGAAACACCTGATAGTGATGTGGACTGAAACACCTGATAGTGATGTGGACTAAAACACCAGACAGTGATGTGGACTGAAACATCTACCAGTGATGTGGACTGAAACATCTACCTGTGATGTGGACTGAAACATCTACCTGTGATGTGGACTGAAACATCTACCAGTGATGTGGACTGAAACACCTGATAGTGATGTGGACTGAAACACCTGATAGTGATGTGGACTAAAACACCTGATAGTGATGTGGACTGAAACATCTACCAGTGATGTGGACTGAAACATCCGGCATGTTTAGTACTGTTATGAACAATATCAATATACAACACTTTAGGTTATGTTCCCCTCATGTCTATACGTTTCTATGTCAGGTAATTATTGTATTACTACATTGGTAACCAGAATGCAGTTGCTCAACTGTACATGGAAATCTGCTGACGAGGTATATAAAACAATGGTTTAATTGTAACGAATAGGAACTAGATCCATTCTGTTAGAGCCTCCCGCTGCTCAGGATAACCCTGAGATTGAACCCTAAAATAGAAGGGCATCTTCTCTTTTGCCCCATCCCCCAATTCCTTTCTGGGTAGTGAAAGCAGAAAAGCATGCTTCTAGTCACCCAGAGAGGAACATGCCTCTAGTCACCCAGAGAGGAACATGCCTCTAGTCACCCAGAGAGGAACATGCCTCTAGTCACCCAGAGAGGAACATGCCTCTAGTCACCGAGAGAGGAACATGCCTCTAGTCACCCAGAGAGGAACATGCCTCTAGTCACCCAGAGAGGAACATGCCTCTAGTCACCCAGAGAGGAACATGCCTCTAGTCACCCAGAGAGGAACATGCCTCTAGTCACCCAGAGAGGAACATGCCTCTAGTCACCCAGAGAGGAACATGCCTCTATTCACCCAGAGAGGAACATGCCTCTAGTCACCCAGAGAGGAACATGCCTCTAGTCACCCAGAGAGGAACATGCCTCTAGTCACCCAGAGAGTCACCCAGAGAGGAAAATGCCTCTAGTCACCCAGAGAGGAACATGCCTCTAGTCACCCAGAGAGGAACATGCCTCTAGTCACCCAGAGAGGAACATGCCTCTAGTCACCCAGAGAGGAAAGTTAACATTCTTCTTCAAAGATGGAAATCTTTTCAGCAGTTAAGAAGTGCCATTGTTTTGTTAACGCTGCTGCAAATGAGTTAATATCCCGATTAGTTCCGTATTTCATGGTTTATTGTGCTCCTGAGAGCTCTATGATGTCAGTGGAGATTAGGCAGACAGGAACATGGATATTTCCATCACATTGCCATGTATGAAATGAGTCATTATTTTCTAATGTTTTCATTAACCTTTCACACTCAACGATTGGCGCCTGCAGCATACCAAACCGGAAAGCTATTCGTTGGGGACGCCATGTTACAGGTTAGTGCACCCTCAGACCAGAGGCGAAAGACGGAGAGATATGCTCTTTGAATTTTAATTGAGCTTTCTTTCTTTGGAATGAGAGTTGTAATTTCACTTAAGGGAACCTGAAAAGGAGCTATTTGATACATTTATAAAATCAGTTTACATATGGAGATATTTGCATTGATCACACAACCAACAGATGAACAAACATATATTTATTTACATGACAATATAGGGGTGGCAGGTAGTCTAGTTGTTAGAGCATTGGGCCAGTAACCAAAAGGTTGCTAGATCGAATCCCTGAGCTGACAAGGTAAAAATCTGTCATTCTGCCCCTGAACAAGGCAGTTAACCTGCTGTTCCTAGGCCGTCATAGTGAATAAGAATTTGTTCTTAACTGACTTGCCTAGTTAAATAAATAAAAATACAAAACATGTTGGTGTAGGTATGTTCTCTCATATGCAATTATCCTGTTGCCTTTGAAACACACATCTTACAATAAACTAGAGATTCTAGACATGGTTGTAAATTACGGAACAATATTTACAATGACACTGAACTGTCTTTATCATAGTTACAGTATACAGCACCACTCAGAAAACATGAGCATCCTTAGTGTCTCTACAGTGACTTTATCTTACATGTCCAAAAGCAAAACAAGATTGCATCTATTTGCATCACTTACATATGCCAAGGTCACTGTAATTACCATGGAGTTGGTGTTTCACTTCTAAATGAGAGTGTTTGTTAACTTTGTTCTTAATCCTTTCTTGTTTCCTCCGTTCAGATCAACGGTATCAATGTCGAAAACTGTAGTCATGAAGAAGTTGTGAGTATAATTTATTCAGCTTCTGCACAGACGTTGTCACATATATTTTCCCCAGATTTAAAATATAAAAAACAAATTCCCTGTGATTCCGCAAAACGGAGAGAAGCTTGGCCAAGTGAGCGGAGCTCTGTCATGTCATAAAGGAGACTCATTGAGTTTGTTTTGTTTTTTACCTGTCTGGACTGTGACAAATCGATTAGGAGTAGATTCATCACACAAAGAGTGCACAGAAATTGAGCTCCTAGTTTAAGAGAGCTATGATTCATCAGTCTCTCTCTCTCTGTCTGTCTGTCTGTCTGTCTGTCTGTCTGTCTGTCTGTCTGTCTGTCTGTCTGTCTGTCTGTCTCTCTCTCTCTCTCAATCTCTCTGTCTCTCTCTCTCTGTCTCTCTGTCTCTCTCTCTCTCTCTGTCTCTCTGTCTGTCTCTGTCTCTCTCTCTCTCTCTCTCTCTGTCTGTCTCTGTCTCTCTCTCTCTCTCTGTCTCTCTCTCTCTCTCTCTCTGTCTGTCTCTGTCTCTCTCTCTCTCTGTCTCTCTGTCTGTCTGTCTCTGTCTCTCTCTCTCTCTCTGTCTCTCTCTCTCTCTGTCTCTCTGTCTCTCTGTCTCTCTCTCTCTCTCAACAGCTGTTCTCTATTATTCACCTCCAGAACTTCAATGCAATTTCACTTTAAAGAAAATATACTTAAGACAGCTTGGCTTAATGCGCTTTAATAGTAACAGACTATAGCAAAAAGAGTAACAACTGATGTTGTTGGGAAGAAGTCGAATAAATTAATTGTAGACAATAGCTTATGGTAGTTTTGTTATTGTATCACTCCTGCAATGTCATTGGAAAATATTTAATTTGGCCTGCTAAACCCCCTCAAAAAACCCCCCCACGTATTTCTTGACTTGGCTCTGTCTGTGCCATACCAAGTATAAATACCATCTACAAATCAGATAATGGGGTTGTCTGATCTCAGACACGGACAGGGTAATTACTTTCCATTGTTTGCTTGTATCTTGCTCGCTTGTCACCAGCGAATGAAAGGTTATATTTGAAGATATAGCAGTGTATGTGATTACTTAAGAGACATCACTTCAGACAGGGTTAACTGCTGATTGCATGTTCTGTATTTATATCAAGTGTTGCGTCACGTCTGTGCCTAAGTTCTGTACAGTGACATGTACTTGTAGGTGGCTATTTGTTATTAATCTGAGAGAAGAACTCTCTCTCTCTCTCGACCCCCCCCCCCCCCCCCCCCTGCCAGGTTCATCTCCTGCGGACTGCTGGGGAGGAGGTCACCATCACTGTGCGGTACCTCAGGGAAGTTCCATCTTTTCTAAAGCTCCCATTGGGTAAGAGTTCTGAGTGGAAGCACCATTACATGTGCCATGTCGTATTCTGCACTGTAACTACGCATTCAAAAAATGGAGAAGGAAGCTCAAGTGAAACTGTCCGTTGGTTGACTGTCGTCTGGTCTTTTTTTTTTTGACTCAACCAATGGCCTGAAGTCATGTTCATAAGCTTTCCTTTGTCTTCCTGTGGCAGCTGATCTAACTGAGGGTTGCTGTTTTCTGTGGAGGATTGGTTAGAACAGTAGCTGGGACTTCAGTGCCAAGCTAATGTCATATCAGAGGCCTGCATTTGTCTCTGCTGGCCTCCCTGCCTGGCCTGCGGCATGCCGGAGACCGAATGTCAGCAGGCTGGTGTATTCTGTGGTTACATTGAATGTTTTTGGTCTGTTTTTAACAATATGATAACGAGGTTGGCACATAATTGCTCGGTGTCCAAAATCCTAGCAGCCATATTGGAACGACTACATAATGAGTCTGGAAATGGTCCTTTGAAGTTGTCGGCATGGTGAGTCAACAATGAAGCTTTTGAGCTTTATGCTGATTGGTTGGATGAGAGAAAGGAGCTCCATTAGACCTAGTTGTATTCTCAGCTATGCTAATTCCCCACATGGTCCGGGTCCCAGGCTAGGGGACCAATGCTTTTGACAAGACATACTAGCACAAGGCCCTCTTTAAATTCTCTACTGCCTGGCCAAGGTGCTCTGATACCTGAGGTACCCAGAGAGGCAGCTGTGGTGCTCTGATACCTGAGGTACCCTGAGAGGCAGCTGTGGTGCTCTGATACCTGAGGTGCCCAGAGAGGCAGCTGTGGTGCTCTGGTACCTGAGGTACCCTGAGAGGCAGCTGTGGTGCTCTGATACCTGAGGTGCCCAGAGAGGCAGCTGTGGTGCTCTGGTACCTGAGGTACCCTGAGAGGCAGCTGTGGTGCTCTGATACCTGAGGTGCCCAGAGAGGCAGCTGTGGTGCTCTGATACCTGAGGTGCCCAGAGAGGCAGCTGTGGTGCTCTGGTACCTGAGGTACCCTGAGAGGCAGCTGTGGTGCTCTGATACCTGAGGTGCCCAGCGAGGCAGCTGTGGTGCTCTGATACCTGAGGTGCCCAGAGAGGCAGCTGTGGTGCTCTGGTACCTGAGGTACCCAGAGAGGCAGCTGTGGTGCTCTGATACCTGAGGTGCCCAGAGAGGCAGCTGTGGTACCTGAGGTGCCCAGCGAGGCAGCTGTGGTGCTCTGATACCTGAGGTACCCTGAGAGGCAGCTGTGGTGCTCTGGTACCTGAGGTACCCTGAGAGGCAGCTGTGGTGCTCTGATACCTGAGGTACCCTGAGAGGCGGATGTAGTGTTTGGTCGCTGCTTGTGTGTTTTTTAGTTTTTGTTTGTAATCTTGTCTGTTGATACTGTTTACTGTGGCACCACCATTTCACTTAATCACTTTCTGAGTGTATGTACTTGTGCCTGGAGAATAAAGGTGAAGCTGATTCTGAGGCTGATTCTGTGACTGATTCTGATTCTGTGACTGAGGCTGGTTTTGTGACTGAGGCTGATTCTGATTCTGAGGCTTATTCTGAGGCTGATTCTGTGACTGATTCTGTGACTGATTCTGTGACTGATTCTGATTCTGTGACTGATTCTGATTCTGTGACTGAGGCTGGTTTTGTGACTGAGGCTGATTCTGATTCTGATCACATGAAGTATTTCATGTTTCAACCATATAACATTTGCTCTCATGGTTTTCAGGCTCTCCTGTACCATCCGCTGATCAAAGAGTCTCTTCTCCACTATTTGACAGTGGTTTACATTTAAATGGGAATTCTAGCAACACAGTAAGTAAACCTTAATGACATTGCATTGTTTTTCTTACGTTAAATGTTCTCGTGATTCCGGTATCATGCATTAATTTCACACTAATACACAGCGACAATTTTCGAAAGCTCCCAAAACATGGTTTGAGGATTTGACGTCTTGTTTTAGACTGAGGGTGGAGGCGAGGATGTAAGTTAACAGGTGTAAGGAATCCTACAGTGACCCCCCCCCCCCTCATAGTAAGATTAAAGCACAATGCTTTAAATAAACAAAGCATTGCTAGAACCATACTCAGCTCACTTGGCAGCGAGCCAATGAGGGCGATGGCAGCAATTCAGAGTGAGCTTAGCATCACATTAGTGACATTGCCTTCCTCAGGCCTGAAGTACTGTTTCCCCTTTGTCCACGACAGCTCCAGGTTCTGTAGTAGTTGTGGATATGACAGACACCTTTAGAGTACAGGATACTGTTGGATACCTCACATGGAATCCCAGAGAATGTACATTCAACTGTACATCCCATCATATATAACATACACAGTGTGTGTACAGTTGAAGTCGGAAGTTTACATACACCTGAGCCAAATACATTACAACTCAGTTTTTTCAAAATTCCTGACATTTAATCCTAGTAAAAATTCCCTGTCTTAGGTCAGTTAGGATCACCACTTTATTGTAAAAATGTTAAATGTCAGAATAATAGTAGAGAGAATGATTTATTTCAGCTTTAATTTCTTTCATCACATTCCCAGTGGATCAGACATTTGCATACACTCAATTAGTATTTGGTAGCATTGCCTTTAAATTGTTTAGCTTGGGTCAAATGTTTCGGGTAGCCTTCCACAAGCTTCCCACAATAAGTTGGGTGAATTTTGGCCCATTTCTCCTGACAGAGCTGGTGTAACTGAGTCATGTTTGTAGGCCTCCTTGCTCGCACACGCTTTTTCAGTTCTGCCCACAACTTTTCTATAGGATTGAGGTCAGGGCTTTGTGATGGCCACTCCAATATCGTGACTTTGTTGTCCTTAAGCCATTTTGCCACAACTTTGGAAGTATGCTTGGGGTCATTGTCCATTTAGAAGACCCATTTGCAACCACGCTTTAACTTCCTGACTGATGTCTTGAGATGTTGCTTCAGTATATCCACATCATTTCCCCATTCCTCATGATGTCATCTATTTTGTGAAGTGCACCAGTCCCTCCTGCAGCAAAGCACCCCCACAACATGATGCTGCCACCGACGTGCTTCAAGGTTGGGATGGTGTTTTTCGGCTTGCAAGCATCCACCTTTTTCTTCCAAACATAATGATAGTCATTATGGCCAAACAGTTCTATTTTTGTTTCATCAGAACAGAGGATATTTCTCCAGAAAGTACGATCTTTGTCCCCATGTGCATTTGCAAACCGTAGTCTGGCTTTTTTATGGCGGTTTTAGAGCAGTGGCTTCTTCCTTGCTGAGCAGCCTTTCAGGTTGTGTCGATATAGGACTCATTTTTACTGTGTAGATACTTTTGTACCTGTTTCCTCCAGCCTCTTCACAAGGTCCTTTGCTGTTTTTCTGGGATTGATTTGCACTTTTCGCACCTAAGTACGTTAATTTCTAGGAGACAGAGCGCGTCTCCTTCCTGAGCAGTAGGACGGCTGCATAGTCCCATGGTGTTTATACTTGCGTACTATTGTTTGTATAGATGAACGTGGTACCTTCAGGTGTTTGGAAATTGCTCCCAAGGATGATCCAGACTTGTGGAGGTCTACAATCTTTTTCTGAGGTCTTGGCTGATTTCTTTAGATTTGCCCATGATGTCAAGCAAAGAGGCACTGAGTTTGAAGGTAGGCCTTGAAATACATCCACAGGTACACCTCCAATTGAATCAAATTATGTTCTAAAGCCATGACATAATTTTCTGGAATTTTCCAAGCTGTTTAAAGGCACAGTCATCTTAGCGTATGTAAACTTCTGACCCACTGGAATTGTTATACAGTGAATTACAAGTGAAATAATCTGTCTGTAAACAATTGTTGGAAAAATCACTTGTGTCATGCAGTAAGTAGATGTCCTAACCGACTTGCCAAAACTATAATTTGATAAAAAGAAATTTGTCGAGTGGTTGAAAAACGAGTTTTAATGACTCCAACCTAAGTGTATGTAAACCTCCTACTTCAACTGTATATACAGTACCAGTCAAAAGTTTGGACACACCTACTCATTCAAGGGTTTTTCTTTATTTTTTACTATTTTCTACATTGTAGAATAATAGTGAAGACATCAAGACTATGAAATAACACATATGGAGTCATGTAGTAACCAAAAAATGGTTAAACAAATCAAAATATATTTGAGATTCTTCAAGGTAGCCATCCTTTGCCTTGATGACAGTTTTGCACACTCTTGGCATTCTCTCTAATTAATTAATTAAAAGTTAATTCCACAAATTAACTTTTAACAAGACACACCTGTTAATTAAAATGCATTACAGGTGACTACCTCATGAAGCTGGTTGAGAGAATGCCAAATGTGTGCAAAGCTGTCAAGGCAAAGAGTAGCTACTTAGTTGAACACTTTTTTGGTTCCTACAGGATTCCATAAGTGTTCTTTTATAGTCTTGATGTGTTCACTATTATTCTACAATGTAGAAAATAGTATTTGTTTTTAAGAAAAACTCTTGAATGAATAGGTGTGTCCAAACTTTTGACTGATACTGTATATCTGGACTCTGACATTGCTCATCTTAATATTTCTACATTTCTTAATTCTAATTATTTTACTTTTAGATTGTTGTGTATTGTTAGATATTACTGCACTTTTGGAGCTACGAACATACGTAATTATCACGACTCAGGATATGACCCAGACGTCGACACAGGATGCGGATAGTTTGATTCTCAGAATGTTTATTATAACAAATGGGCAGGTCGAGGGCAGGTCGAGGGCAGGTCGACGGCAGGTCGAGGGCAAGCAGAGGTTCGTAAGTCCAGGTCAGAGTCAATCAGGGACAGAACGGCAGGCGGGCTCAGGGTCAGGACAGGCAGAAGGGTCAAAACCGGAAAGCCTCGAAAACAAAACTTGAGAACAGTAGAAAACGGGAAACACGCTGGTAAGAACTAACAAAACAAGACGAACTGGCAACAGACAAACAAATGCAGACTGGGAGTAGGAGACAAAGGAAACAGGAGACAAAGGGTTGTGGACAGAGGTTTAATCGTAGACACATGGAAAGTGGGATGTATATATGGACAGAGGTTTAGTCGTAGACACATGGAAAGTGGGATGTATATATGGACAGAGGTTTAGTCGTAGACACATGGAAAGTGGGATGTATATATGGATAGAGGTTTAGTCGTAGACACATGGAAAGTGGGATGTATATATGGACAGAGGTTTAGTCGTAGACACATGGAAAGTGGGATGTATATGTGGACAGAGGTTTAGTCGTAGACACATGGAAAGTGGGATGTAAATGTGAGTGTGTGGGGCAACAGAAGACAGACATTACTGGGGCTAAAGATTTTAGAAATGTGGGATAAACAACCGGTTAGCTGGGCCCCCCTCAGCCTTGCGGACCAGGCTCTCAATACCTCAGACGAGTGTTGCTGCCAGACAGGAGGTAGGGAGGATGGTCAGACGGTGTAGCTGCAGAGCTATGCAAGCGAGAGAGGGCATCAGGCGTCACACTTTTGGACCCAGGGCGGTAGGAGATGGTCAAATTAAAGTGAGTGAATAACAGAGCCTTACAGGCCTGCCTTGAGTTGAGGCGCTTGGCAGTGCAGTGATATTCAAATTCTTATGGATGAATGGATGAATGGATGTTCAGCCCCTTCTAGCCAGTGTCTCCACTCCTCCAGCTCCATCTTGACTGCAAAAAGTTCCCGATTTCCCACGTTATAGTTCCTCTCAGTGGGATTAAGACGATGGGACAGGAAAGCGCAGGGTTGCAGCTTTTGGTCCTGGGAAGATCACTGTTACAGGACGGCCCCCCACTCCAACTACCGAGGCGTCGACCTCCACCACCAACCGACAGGATGGGTCCGGATGGATTAAGATCGGGCTGTGGTGAATTGATGTTTGAGATCCGAAAATGCCCGGTCAGCAGCTGGGGACCACGTGAGCGGAACCTTGGGTGAGGTAAGTGCAGAGAGGGGGGAAGCCCGGGGGCTGTGGCCCTGGATGAAGCGGCAGAAGAAATGAGCAAATCCCAGGAAACGTTGAAGCTGCACTCTGTACGTGGGTTGGGGCCACCCCACAACCGCTCTCACCTTGTTAGGATCTACCTGAATGTTCCCTGCAGCGATGACATATCCCAGAAAAGAGATTGTGGAGCGAAGGAATTCATATTTCACAGCTTAAACAAACAACTGGTTCTCCAGGAGGCGCTGGAGGTCTTGTTGGAAGGGGAGAACGGGAATAGACCAGGATGTCGCCGAGGTAGACACACATGAACTGGTTCAACATGACCAGGGCCTGGTACACTGTGGGAGTGTTGGTCAGTCCGAATGGCATAACCAGGTACTCATCGTGTCCGCTAGCCATGTTAAAGGCTTCCATTCGTCTCCTTCTTGTATTTGAACCAGATGGTAGGAGTTCCCGAAGGTCCAACTTCGAGAACATGGTCACCCCCCTGGAGAGTCACAAAAGCTGAGGAGAGGAGTGTTTTTTTTTTGTTACTGTGATGCCATTAAGACCCCGGTAGTTGATACACGGGCGCAGGGTTTTGCCCTTCTCCACAAAAAAGAACCCTACGCCGTCTGGAGAGTCGGAAGGACGAATGAGCTCTGCAGCCAGAGAGTCCTCAATGTTCCCTCATATGGTCTTGATCTCCGGACCTGACAGGGAATAAAGCTGCCCCCGAGGCGGCGTAGTGCCCAGGAGGAGGTCAATGGCGCAGTCGTAGGGTCGATGCAGAGGAAGAGATGTGGCGCGGCCTGTGTTGAAAACCTGAGAGATCTGAGGCTTTTCCCAATTCCACAGGAGGACGTCCAGGGGCAGGCTGCGCCACCTTGAGACAATATGACATAACAAGCTCCAACCCAGGATAGAACCCGAAGCCCAGTCGATCAGGGGTATGTGCCTCTGGAGCCACGATAATCCCAAAACCACAGTTACATGAGGAGACTCACAGTGGTTACCTGACACTCACAGGTTGATGGGAACCGTACTGTGAGTGACCCTGTCGATAGAGCGTCCGTCCAGTGCTATGGGGGCCATGGGAATGGAGAGGTGTTGTGTGGAGATGGCCAGCTCCGACACCAGGGCAGCGTTCATAAAGCTCCCGTAGGCTCCAGAGTCCATGAGCACCTGAAGAGATGTCCTGAAGTACCACAATACAGGCAACTTTTGGAGTTCAGTCTGCGTAAACATTCCTCAGGAGACAATCTAGCCCTGCCCAGTTGTATGGGCTCCGGAGGAGGTGAGTCGACAGTCCTCGATGATTCCAGAGGGAACTTGTGTGACATCGGATTCTATCGGGAATGCAGGCATACGGGACTTCCGGGATTCTTCGGGGGCGAAGGGGAACCCATCCTGATTTGCCATCCTATATCACAGTGATCTGAATGCCCCTTTGCCAGCATATACATTGCATTCCATGCAGATGAACATTCTTACAAAGGCCACATTTTCTACATATTCATGTTTTGTTAGCATCAGTGTGAATGACTGAACATACTTTTTTTTCTTCAATGATCAATGAGTGCAGCTGATTCAATTCACAAAAATACTTAATTCCCTGATAAGTCTTTGAACGTTAAATATTTGGCATGAGCAGGCTGGATATCAGATGGAGATTTATCCCTGCATCTGTTCAGTGTGTTGTTATAATTCAGTAACAGCTAGACGATCCTGGAGCACTAAGCTCTGTGGACTGCATTATCACTGTATTCTCATATTATTCATATACTTTTTTCAGGTATAAAGTCAGGTTTCACTTAATGTGACACAATGGGTCAGCTGGCTGGGTTATCACAATAGATCAGCTGGCTGGGTTATCACAATGGGTCAGCTGGCTGGCTGGCTGGGTTATCACAATGGGTCAGCTGGCCGGGTTATCACAATGGGTCAGCTGGCTGGCTGGGTTATCACAATGGGTCAGCTGGCTGGCTGGGTTATCTGGCTGGCTGGGTTATCACAATGGGTCAGCAATGGGTCAGCTGGCTGGCTGGGTTATCACAATGGGTCAGCTGGCTGGGTTATCACAATGGGTCAGCTGGCTGGCACAATGGGTCAGCTGGCTGGGTTATCACAATGGGTCAGCTGGCTGGCTGGGTTATCACAATGGGTCAGCTGGCTGGGTTATCACAATGGGTCAGCTGGCTGGGTTATCACAATGGGTCAGCTGGCTGGGTTATCACAATGGGTCAGCTGGCTGGGTTATCACAATGGGTCAGCTGGCTGGGTTATCACAATGGGTCAGCTGGCTGGGTTATCACAATGGGTCAGTTATCACAATGGGTCAGCTGGCTGGGTTATCACAATGGGTCAGCTGGCTGGGTTATCACAATGGGTCAGCTGGCTGGGTTATCACAATGGGTCAGCTGGCTGGGTTATCACAATGGGTCAGCTGGCTGGGTTATCACAATGGGTCAGCTGGCTGGGTTATCACAATGGGTGAGCTGGCTGGGTTATCACAATGGGTCAGCTGGCTGGGTTATCACAATGGGTCAGCTGGCTGGGTTATCACAATGGGTCAGCTGGCTGGGTTATCACAATGGGTCAGCTGGCTGGGTTATCACAATGGGTGAGCTGGCTGGGTTATCACAATGGGTCAGCTGGCTGGGTTCTCTACAGTAAATTCTGAGGTCAGGTGGCTGACAAACACGATTAGCTGGCCAGTTTCCTCACACACACACAACAACAACAAAAAATACTCGAGTTGAAAAATATGCAAAATAGGAAAAGCTGCCTTGAAGCCACAACAAACTGCTCACGTCACGTTGGATCACTGGATTGTAGAGTATCAGCAGGGTTTAATTTAGCATCTTCTGGTGTTTTTCACAGTGAGGAAGCAGGACATGGATGACATGTTTTAGCCTGTTTGGTTTCTTCTGTACAAATGATAATAGCAGTCAACAACCGTGCACCATGTAGACTAGATACTGAATCCCACGGTGGAGTGGCTTTTTTTTGACCTCGTTCTCCCTGCAACTGATGAATGTAGCTGAAACTGGTGGGAAAAAAATGCTGCTCTGTAATTGCTTAGTTCACATAAACAAACAAAAAATGATTATACCAGACAGTTTTCCTTCCTTCCTTTAGCATTCTTGTTTTCATGTCCGCAGGTGATTTTATAATTCTCTAAGCTCGTCATCTCTTCTAGGTGCCGTCAGCATTGAAATGATTGACATTGTTTCCCTTTCATTGCCTCCCAGGAGGTCTTCCTATTGATTCATTTACATGCCTCCAAATAATGACGCTTTGTTTTTTGTTTTTTTGTTTTTTTTTGTCTCCTGAAATATCACAAGCTATAGAAGAGGGAATTCTACGAAGGACAAGCGTGGCAGCTTAGCTTTTGGTTCCCCCACATCCTAGGTGTAAGCAGAGACCTTGTCCCTCTAGTCCGCGATGACAGATAGTATTACATTTCCTGTCATCTCTACCACTCAACTTTCAAAGTATAGTCGAGTGTAATTATTGAGCGTCTCTACATAAACTGAACAAGGGAGAATCGTTTGCTGTGGAAAGTAGCCATGATTGGTCAATAGGCCTTAGGTCAGAGGGAAAGCAAAGGATTTGTTCAACAACATGTGCCAGGTACTACGATTGGCAAATGGGAAAATGCCATTGTGAAATCCAAACGACATTGTAAGTTAAAGATGTGCTCACTAGGTTACCATAAGTGATCACTAATCACTAATAAGGAATAGTTTATCCAGTAAGTAAACAAGGGTAATCATTCTTTCGAGTGCAAAATGGACTGAAAGAAGGATGTTGTTTTTAGAAGGCCCTTTGAATGCACAATGATCTAAGTGACCCAGCCAGTGAACGAGAGGAGACCCTCACTGCCTTCTTCATCTGACCCACATAGGCTCCATCCTCGCCCTCCAAACCCTCGGCTATTGAACCAAAGTACGAGAAGCGCTGGCTGGATGCAGTGTCCCTACCCTTGTTGATGGCCCGAGTCTCCAAATACAAAGCCGTAACGGCTAAATTGAGGTAAGGTAATCCCGTGTGATGTAATTCACCTCTGAGGCGCACAGTTTCTGTTGATTTTACAAGCACTTTTCATTTAGGTGAGAGGGTGTTCACTCCCATATCTATCCCCATGCATACAAGGTCAGCGATGCAGCAGGGCCCAGACAGTGAAGCATGATAGGAAGGTTTGACTTTAACACACTGAATTGGTTCTTGTAGAGATATAAATGACATCAAATGAATGCAGGAAATCCCAAAAAATGTTATTTTCCTTCCTTTTTTCTGCTAGATAATCAATCAAATTCAATAAAGCCCTTTTTTTTTACATCAGCCAATGCCACAAAGTGAGGTACAGAAACCCAGCCTAAAAACCCCTAAACAGCAAATAATGCAGGTGTAGAAGCACGGTGGCTAGGAAAAACTCCCTAGAAAGGCAGCAACCTAGGAAGTGATGTAAGAGATATGGCAGTCCTATAGAGCCCCGAATGGAGCTGTTATTTTAGAAATAAACAAAGAACTAATCAATGGATATCTTTGTTACTTATAACTCAAATACGTTATCGCTGTTAGTCACAACCTGATACCAAATGATGCATTATGGTCCTTGATTCTGTGAATTCTAAATAAAACTAAAAATATATGAAAGTGCTCTTTAAGCATGTTTTTTTTTTAATTATTGATACCCATAATCACACTTTTCAGGCTTAATTAATGAAGACAATATTGAGTGGATATATTTTATAAGAAGTAATTATCTGGCACTAAAAAATATTATATATGAAGGCACTGCTTCAGCATATTAATGGGAAGATTTATAAAAAACACAAGACAGGCTGATGCACTCAATTTCTTGATTAAAGACATTCCATTTGGTGAGTTCTATCTAATTAAGGATGAGACCTTATTAGTGTTTTTGGAGATGACAACATGGCACTAACTAACTTTAAATAAAGTTTTGACCAGGATGTGTATGTAAACATGAATCATCTGTGAACAAGATCTTTCTTTCTGTCTACATCATTATCCCCACTATTAACGTTATTGTCCTCATCATCTACGTCATTATGCTCACTGTCTACATCATTATCGCCACCATCTACGTCATTATCCCCACCATCCACTTCATTATCCCCACCATATACTTCATTATCTCCACCATCTACATCATTATCCCCACCATCTACGTCATTATCCCCACCATCTCCACCATCTACATCATTATCCCCACCATCTGTCATTATGCCCACCATCTGTCATTATCCCCACCATCTGTCACTATGCCCACCATCTGTCATTATCCCCACCATCTACATCATTATCCCCACCGTATATGTCATTATCCCCACCATCTACGTCACTATGCCCACCATCTGTCATTATCCCCACCATCTACGTCATTATCCCCACCATCTACATCATTATCCCCACCATCTACATCATTATCACCACCATCTACGTCACTATGCCCACCATCTACGTCATTATCCCCACCATCTACGTCATTATCCCCACCATCTACATCATTATCCCCACCATCTACTTCATTATCCCTATAATCTACAGTACCAGTCAAAAGTTGACACACCTACTCATCCAGGTTTTTTTCTTCTTTATTTTTTACTATTTTCTATATCGTAGAATAATAGTGAAGACATTATAGATGCTGAAGTTGAGTACAGGTCTCTCACATTACAGATGCTGAAGTTGAGTACCCTACGGTGTGGTTCTATTTCTATTTCCATGACTAGTAAACAGATCACTCTGCTGTTCCTGGACATACACTCTTTGAAGAAAATGTGATGTATAGAACCTAAAAGGGTTGTCTCTATAGGAGCACATTTTGAAGAACCCCTTTTGGTTCGAGGTAGAACGTGTTTTACCTGGAACCAAAAGGGTTCCTATCGAAACCATAAAGCGTTCAACCTGGAACCAAACAGGTTTTTCTCCTTTGGGGACTGCTGACAAAAACATTTTCGAAGAGTGTACAATGTACTGTAGTATGACAGCTTCCTCTTGGATTAGTATCACAGCTATCCCTCTTCTTCTTCTTGGATTAGTATCACAGCTATCCCTATTCTTCTTCTTGGATTAGTATCACAGCTATCCCTTTTCTTCTTCTTGGATTAGTCTCACAGCTATCCCTCTTCTTCTTCTTGGATTAGTATCACAACTATGCCTTTTCTTCTTCTTGGATTAGTCTCACAGCTATCCCTCTTCTTCTTCTTCTTGGATTATTATCACAGCCCTCCTTCTTGGATTATTATCACAGCCCTCCTTCTTCTTGGATTATTATCACAGCCCTCCTTCTTGGATTATTATCACAGCTCTTCATCTTCTTCTTGGATTAGTATCACAGCTCTCCTTCTTCTTGGATTAGTATCACAGCTCTCCTTCTTCTTGGATTAGTATCACAGCTCTCCTTCTTCTTGGATTAGTATCACAGCTCTTCATCTTCTTCTTGGATTAGTATCACAGCTCTCCTTCTTCTTGGATTAGTATCACAACTATCCTTCTTATTGGATTAGTATCACAGCTCTCCTTCTTCTTGGATTAGTATCACAGCTCTCCTTCTTCTTGGATTAGTATCACAGCTCTCCTTCTTATTGGATTAGTATCACAGCTCTCCTTCTTCTTGGATTAGTATCACAGCTCTCCTTCTTCTTGGATTAGTATCACAGCTCTTCATCTTCTTCTTGGATTAGTATCACAGCTCTCCTTCTTCTTGGATTAGTATCACAGCTCTCCTTCTTCTTGGATTAGTATCACAGCTCTACTTCTTCTTGGATTGGTATCACACCTCTCCATCTTCGATTAGTATCACATCCCTCCTTCCTCTTGGATTACTATCACAGCTATTCTTCTTCTTGGATTAGTATCACAGCTATTCTTCTTCTTGGATTAGTATCACAGCTATCCTTCTTGGATTAGTATCACAGCTATCCTTCTTGGATTAGTATCACAGCTATCCTTCTTGGATTAGTATCACAGCTATCCTTCTTCTTGGATTAGTATCACAGCTATCCGTCTTCTTGGATTAGTATCACAGCTATCCTTCTTGGATTAGTATCACAGCTATCCTTCCTCTTGGATTACTATCACCGCTCTCCATCTTCTTCCTCTTGGATTAGTGTCACAGCTATCCTTCCTCTTTGATTACTATCACAGCTCTCCATCTTCTTCTTTGATTACTATCACAGCTATCCTTCTTCTTGGATTAGTATCACAGCTATCCTTATTTTTCTTCTTCTTGGATTGGTATGACAGCTCTCCTTCTTCTTGGATTGGTATCACAGGTCTCCTTCTTCCTCATGGATTTCACTGCATATTCCTGGCAACTGTTATCATGGGTGTCCACTAGGTTTTATATTTATCTCAATATACTCTGACTATTTATTTTATTTTTATTTTTATTTAACCTTTATTTAACTAGGCAAGTCAGTTAATTAGAACAAAATCTGGCCTACACTATTCAACCAAGAGCCCTATTTGTTCCACTTCAGGACATGTGGTTATCTTTAACAGATAGACTCCTGCAGTAGTTCTTGGAGCTGACAGTGTATTCCAGACAATTTATTCTCCTGGGTGACCACCTTTTTGGATTAATCTATTCATTACTGAGCTCTTATTTCATCCTGCCCCCCTTGCTGTTCTTTTTCCTCAGTGTACTCCTCAATTCTCAACAAGAATGGAACACTGTGGACTAAAATAATTTTTATTGTGCTCTGTCACTCACAGAGACAGTCTGGGTTTTAGAGGGACCACGCTGCAATGTGCTGATAGTTGAGGCAGAACATTCCACTCTCCAGGCAATCTCAGAAACGGGTCAAGCAGGCAGGGTATAGCTATACTGTATCCATCACTGAGCTTGCATTCCTTGAAATAATGTTATCTCGAAAGGGCTATGTGGTATATCATAATCACTCTCTTGATATATATTCTCACTACTTGTTTCCAGTGGGAATTTATACAGGGGAATTTATCTGTGCACCCTGCCCTACACATCGAGAAGATTTATACCTAACTTTACAATTGAGAATCCCTCAGAATTGCATCTGACTCACCAATGGGTCACCACCACTCAGTGGAACAAAGAATTATAACAAGCCCATTGACATATGCATTGTAGAGTTTTATGGGCCATTTCAACCGAAGAATCAAGGTTCCCAAAAAGATTTACTAAGAGCCAGCCCTTTCTAATTTGTAACATTGTAACCCGGATTTGTCTGAGTGGCAGGGAGAGTGGGTACAAGCTCTGGTTATTTCAAACGTTGATTGCAGTGCATTCATCATGCTCTTAATTCTCCTCATGTTTCTCAACATTCTCCTTCAGAACATTCTCATGTTTCTCAACATTCTCCTTCAGAACATTCTCATGTTTCTCAACATTCTCCTTCAGAACATTCTCCTCATGTTTCTCAACATTCTCCTTCAGAACATTCTCCTCATGTTTCTCAACATTCTCCTCATATTTCTCAACATTCTCCTAAATAACATTCTCCTCATGTTTCTCAACATTCTCCTTCAGAACATTCCCCTCATGTTTCTCAACATTCCCCTACAGAACATTCCCCTCATGTTTCTCAACATTCCCCGACAGCACATTCTCCTCATGTTTCTCAACATTCCCCTACAGAACATTCTCATGTTTCTCAACATTCTCCTACAGAACATTCTCATGTTTCTCAACATTCCCCTACAGAACATTCTCATGTTTCTCAACATTCTCCATCAGAACATTCTCCTCATGTTTCTCAACATTCCCCTACAGAACATTTTCATGTTTCTCAACATTCTCTTTCAGAACATTCTCATGTTTCTCAACATTCCCCTACAGAACATTCTCATGTTTCTCAACATTCTCCTACAGAACATACTCATGTTTCTCAACATTCCCCTACAGAACATTCTCATGTTTCTCAACATTCTCCTACAGAACATTCTCATGTTTCTCAACATTCTCCTACAGAACATTCTCATGTTTCTCAACATTCTCCTTCAGAACATTCTCCTCATGTTTATCAACATTCTCCTACAGAACATTCTCATGTTTCTCAATATTCCCCTACAGAACATTCTCATGTTTCCCAACATTCCCCTACAGAACATTCTCATGTTTCTCAACATTCTCCTTCAGAACATTCTCATGTTTCTCAACATTCTCCTACAGAACATTCTCATGTTTCTCAACATTCTCCTACAGAACATTCTCATGTTTCTCAACATTCTCCTTCAGAACATTCTCATGTTTCTCAACATTCTCCTTCAGAACATTCTCATGTTTCTCAACATTCTCCTTCAGAACATTCTCCTCATGTTTCTCAACATTCTCCTCATATTTCTCAACATTCTCCTACATAACATTCTCCTCATGTTTCTCAACATTCTCCTTCAGAACATTCCCCTCATGTTTCTCAACATTCCCCTACAGAACATTCCCCTCATGTCTCTCAACATTCCCCGACAGAACATTCTCATGTCTCTCAACATTCCCCGACAGAACATTCTCATGTTTCTCAACATTCCCCTACAGAACATTCTCATGTTTCTCAACATTCCCCTACAGAACATTCTCATGTTTCTCAACATTCCCCTACAGAACATTTTCATGTTTCTCAACATTCTCTTTCAGAACATTCTCATGTTTCTCAACATTCTCCTACAGAACATTCTCATGTTTCTCAACATTCTCCTACAGAACATTCTCATGTTTCTCAACATTCTCCATCAGAACATTCTCCTCATGTTTCTCAACATTCCCCTACAGAACATTCTCATGTTTCTCAACATTCTCCTACAGAACATTCTCATGTTTCTCAACATTCTCCATCAGAACATTCTCCTCATGTTTCTCAACATTCCCCTACAGAACATTCTCATGTTTCTCAACATTCCCCTACAGAACATTTTCATGTTTCTCAACATTCCCCTACAGAACATTTTCATGTTTCTCAACATTCCCCTACAGAACATTTTCATGTTTCTCAACATTCCCCTACAGAACATTTTCATGTTTCTCAACATTCCCCTACAGAACATTTTCATGTTTCTCAACATTCCCCTACAGAACATTTTCATGTTTCTCAACATTCCCCTACAGAACATTCTCATGTTTCTCAACATTCCCCTACAGAACATTCTCATGTTTCTCAACATTCCCCTACAGAACATTCTCATGTTTCTCAACATTCCCCTACAGAACATTCTCATGTTTCTCAACATTCTCCATCAGAACATTCTCCTCATGTTTCTCAACATTCCGCTACAGAACATTCTCATGTTTCTCAACATGCCCCTACAGAACATTCTCATGTTTCTCAACATTCCCCTACAGAACATTCTCATGTTTCTCAACATTCCCCTACAGAACATTCTCATGTTTCTCAACATTCCCCGACAGAACATTCTCATGTTTCTCAACATTCCCCGACAGAACATTCTCATGTTTCTCAACATGCCCCTACAGAACATTCTCATGTTTCTCAACATTCTCTTTCAGAACATTCTCATGTTTCTCAACATTCCCCTACAGAACATTCTCATGTTTCTCAACATTCTCCTACAGAACATTCTCATGTTTCTCAACATTCCCCTACAGAACATTCTCATGTTTCTCAACATTCCCCTACAGAACATTCTTATGTTTCTCAACATTCCCCTACAGAACATTCTCATGTTTCTCAACATTCCCCTACAGAACATTTTCATGTTTCTCAACATTCTCTTTCAGAACATTCTCATGTTTCTCAACATTCCCCTACAGAACATTCTCATGTTTCTCAACATTCCCCTACAGAACATTCTCATGTTTCTCAACATTCCCCTACAGAACATTCTCATGTTTCTCAACATTCCCCTACAGAACATTTTCATGTTTCTCAACATTCTCTTTCAGAACATTCTCATGTTTCTCAACATTCCCCTACAGAACATTCTCATGTTTCTCAACATTCTCCTCATATTTCTCAACATTCTCCTACATAACATTCTCCTCATGTTTCTCAACATTCTCCTTCAGAACATTCCCCTCATGTTTCTCAACATTCCCTACAGAACATTCTCATGTTTCTCAACATTCCCCTACAGAACATTCTCATGTTTCTCTACATTCTCCTTCAGAACATTCTCCTCATGTTTCTCAACATTCCCCTATAGAACATTCTCATGTTTCTCAACATTCTCCTCATATTTCTCAACATTCTCCTACATAACATTCTCCTCATGTTTCTCAACATTCTCCTTCAGAACATTCCCCTCATGTTTCTCAACATTCCCCTACAGAACATTCTCATGTTTCTCAACATTCCCCTACAGAACATTCTCATGTTTCTCTACATTCTCCTTCAGAACATTCTCCTCATGTTTCTCAACATTCCCCTATAGAACATTCTCATGTTTCTCAAAATTCTCCTCATATTTCTCAACATTCTCCTACATAACATTCTCCTCATGTTTCATAACATTCTCCTCATGTTTCTCAACATTCCCCTACAGAACATTCTCATGTTTCTCAACATTCCCCTACAGAACATTCTCATGTTTCTCAACATTCCCCTACAGAACATTCTCATGTTTCTCAACATTCCCCTACAGAACATTCTCATGTTTCTCAACATTCTCCTCATATTTCTCAACATTCTCCTACATAACATTCTCCTCATGTTTCTCAACATTCTCCTTCAGAACATTCCCCTCATGTTTCTCAACATTCCCCTACAGAACATTCTCATGTTTCTCAACATTCCCCTACAGAACATTCTCATGTTTCTCAACATTCTCCTACAGAACATTCTCATGTTTCTCAACATTCCCCTACAGAACATTCTCATGTTTCTCAACATTCTCCTCATATTTCTCAACATTCTCCTACATAACATTCTCCTTATGTTTCTCAACATTCTCCTTCAGAACATTCCCCTCATGTTTCTCAACATTCCCCTACAGAACATTCTCATGTTTCTCAACATTCCCCTATAGAACATTCTCATGTTTCTCAACATTCTCCTCATATTTCTCAACATTCTCCTACATAACATTCTCCTCATGTTTCATAACATTCTCCTCATGTTTCTCAACATTCCCCTACAGAACATTCTCATGTTTCTCAACATTCCCCTACAGAACATTCTCATGTTTCTCAACATTCCCCTACAGAACATTTTCATGTTTCTCAACATTCCCCTACAGAACATTTTCATGTTTCTCAACATTCCCCTACAGAACATTTTCATGTTTCTCAACATTCCCCTACAGAACATTTTCATGTTTCTCAACATTCCCCTACAGAACATTTTCATGTTTCTCAACATTCCCCTACAGAACATTTTCATGTTTCTCAACATTCCCCTACAGAACATTCTCATGTTTCTCAACATTCCCCTACAGAACATTCTCATGTTTCTCAACATTCCCCTACAGAACATTCTCATGTTTCTCAACATTCCCCGACAGAACATTCTCATGTTTCTCAACATTCCCCGACAGAACATTCTCATGTTTCTCAACATGCCCCTACAGAACATTCTCATGTTTCTCAACATTCTCTTTCAGAACATTCTCATGTTTCTCAGAACATTCTCATGTTTCTCATGTTTCAACATTCTCCTACAGAACATTCTCATGTTTCTCAACATTCCCCGACAGAACATTCTCATGTTTCTCAACATTCCCCGACAGAACATTCTCATGTTTCTCAACATGCCCCTATAGAACATTCTCATGTTTCTCAACATTCTCTTTCAGAACATTCTCATGTTTCTCAACATTCCCCTACAGAACATTCTCATGTTTCTCAACATTCTCCTACAGAACATTCTCATGTTTCTCAACATTCCCCTACAGAACATTCTCATGTTTCTCAACATTCCCCTACAGAACATTCTCATGTTTCTCAACATTCCCCTACAGAACATTCTCATGTTTCTCAACATTCCCCTACAGAACATTTTCATGTTTCTCAACATTCTCTTTCAGAACATTCTCATGTTTCTCAACATTCCCCTACAGAACATTCTCATGTTTCTCAACATTCTCCTCATATTTCTCAACATTCTCCTACATAACATTCTCCTCATGTTTCTCAACATTCTCCTTCAGAACATTCCCCTCATGTTTCTCAACATTCCCCTACAGAACATTCTCATGTTTCTCAACATTCCCCTACAGAACATTCTCATGTTTCTCTACATTCTCCTTCAGAACATTCTCCTCATGTTTCTCAACATTCCCCTATAGAACATTCTCATGTTTCTCAACATTCTCCTCATATTTCTCAACATTCTCCTACATAACATTCTCCTCATGTTTCATAACATTCTCCTCATGTTTCTCAACATTCCCCTACAGAACATTCTCATGTTTCTCAACATTCTCCTCATATTTCTCAACATTCTCCTACATAACATTCTCCTTATGTTTCTCAACATTCTCCTTCAGAACATTCCCCTCATGTTTCTCAACATTTCCCTACAGAACATTCTCATGTTTCTCAACATTCCCCTATAGAACATTCTCATGTTTCTCAACATTCTCCTCATGTTTCTCAACATTCTCCTACATAACATTCTCCTCATGTTTCATAACATTCTCCTCATGTTTCTCAACATTCCCTACAGAACATTCTCATGTTTCTCAACATTCCCCTACAGAACATTCTCATGTTTCTCAACATTCCCCTACAGAACATTTTCATGTTTCTCAACATTCCCCTCAGAACATTTTCATGTTTCTCAACATTCCCTACAGAACATTTTCATGTTTCTCAACATTCCCCTACAGAACATTTTCATGTTTCTCAACATTCCCCTACAGAACATTTTCATGTTTCTCAACATTCCCCTACAGAACATTTTCATGTTTCTCAACATTCCCCTACAGAACATTCTCATGTTTCTCAACATTCCCCTACAGAACATTCTCATGTTTCTCAACATTCCCCTACAGAACATTCAGAACATTCTCATGTTTCTCAACATTCCCTACAGAACATTCTCATGTTTCTCAACATTCCCCTACAGAACATTCTCATGTTTCTCAACATTCCCCTACAGAACATTCTCATGTTTCTCAACATTCTCCTACAGAACATTCTCATGTTTCTCAACATTCCCCTACAGAACATTCTCATGTTTCTCAACATTCTTACAGAACATTCTCATGTTTCTCAACATTCCCTACAGAACATTCTCATGTTTCTCAACATTCCCCTACAGAACATTTCATGTTTCTCAACATTCCCCTATAGAACATTCTCATGTTTCTCAATTCTCTTTCAGAACATTCTCATGTTTCTCAACATTCCCCTACAGAACATTTCTGTTTCAACATTCTCCTACAGAACATTCTCATGTTTCTCAACATTCCCCTACAGAACATTCTCATGTTTCTCAACATTCCCCTACAGAACATTCTCATGTTTCTCAACATTCCCCCTACAGAACATTCTCATGTTTCTCAACATTCTCTCTCAGAACATTCTCATGTTTCTCAACATTCCCTACAGAACATTCTCATGTTTCTCAACATTCCCTCATATTTCTCAACATTCCCTATTTCTCAACATTCTCCTAACATTCTCCTCATGTTTCTCAACATTCTCCTTCAGAACATTCCCCTCATGTTTCTCAACATTCCCCTACAGAACATTCTCATGTTTCTCAACATTCCCCTACAGAACATTCTCATGTTTCTCAACATTCTCCTTCAGAACATTCTCATGTTTCTCAACATTCCCCTATAGAACATTCTCATGTTTCTCAACATTCTCCTCATATTTCATGTTTCTCAACATTCTCCTACAGAACATTCTCCTCATGTTTCTCAACATTCCCCTACAGAACATTCTCCTCATGTTTCTCAACATTCCCCTACAGAACATTCTCATGTTTCTCAACATTCCCTCATGTTTCTCAACATTCCCCTACATAACATTCTCATGTTTCTCAACATTCTCCTCATGTTTCTCAACATTCCCCTACAGAACATTCTCATGTTTCTCAACATTCCCCTACAGAACATTCTCATGTTTCTCAACATTCCCCTCCTACAGAACATTCTCATGTTTCTCAACATTCCCCTACAGAACATTTTCATGTTTCTCAACATTCCCCTACAGAACATTCTCATGTTTCTCAACATTCCCCTACAGAACATTTTCATGTTTCTCAACATTCCCCTACAGAACATTCTCATGTTTCTCAACATTCCCCTACAGAACATTTTCATGTTTCTCAACATTCCCCTAGAACATTCTCATGTTTCTCAACATTCCCCAGAACATTCTCATGTTTCTCAACATTCCCCCTACAGAACATTCTCATGTTTCTCAACATTCCCCTACAGAACATTCTCATGTTTCTCAACATTCCCTACAGAACATTCTCATGTTTCTCAACATTCCCCTACAGAACATTCTCATGTTTCTCAACATTCCCTTTCAGAACATTCTCATGTTTCTCAACATTCCCCTACAGAACATTCTCATGTTTCATGTTTCTCAACATTCTCCTACAGAACATTCTCATGTTTCTCAACATTCCCCTACAGAACATTCTCATGTTTCTCAACATTCCCCTACAGAACATTCTCATGTTTCTCAACATTCCCCTATAGAACATTCTCATGTTTCTCAACATTCTCCTACAGAACATTCTCATGTTTCTCAACATTCTCCTACAGAACATTCTCATGTTTCTCAACATTCTCCTTCAGAACATTCTCCTCATGTTTCTCAACATTCTCCTACAGAACATTCTCATGTTTCTCAACATTCCCCTACAGAACATTCTCATGTTTCTCAACATTCCCCTCCATTCTCATGTTTCTCAACATTCTCCTTCAGAACATTCTCATGTTTCTCAACATTCTCCTACAGAACATTCTCATGTTTCTCAACATTCCCTACAGAACATTCTCATGTTCTCAACATTCTCCTTCAGAACATTCTCATGTTTCTCAACATTCTCCTTCAGAACATTCTCATGTTTCTCAACATTCCCTTCAGAACATTCTCCTCATGTTTCTCAACATTCTCCTCATATTTCTCAACATTCTCCTACATAACATTCTCCTCATGTTTCTCAACATTCTCCTTCAGAACATTCCCCTCATGTTTCTCAACATTCCCCTACAGAACATTCCCTCATGTTTCTCAACATTCTCATGTCTCAGACAGAACATTCTCATGTTTCTCAACATTCCCCTACAGAACATTCTCATGTTTCTCAACATTCCCCTACAGAACATTCTCATGTTTCTCAACATTCCCCTACAGAACATTTTCATGTTTCTCAACATTCTCTTTCAGAACATTCTCATGTTTCTCAACATTCTCCTACAGAACATTCTCATGTTTCTCAACATTCTCCTACAGAACATTCTCATGTTTCTCAACATTCTCCATCAGAACATTCTCCTCATGTTTCTCAACATTCCCCTACAGAACATTCTCATGTTTCTCAACATTCTCCTACAGAACATTCTCATGTTTCTCAACATTCTCCATCAGAACATTCTCCTCATGTTTCTCAACATTCCCCTACAGAACATTCTCATGTTTCTCAACATTCCCCTACAGAACATTTTCATGTTTCTCAACATTCCCCTACAGAACATTTTCATGTTTCTCAACATTCCCCTACAGAACATTTTCATGTTTCTCAACATTCCCCTACAGAACATTTTCATGTTTCTCAACATTCCCCTACAGAACATTTTCATGTTTCTCAACATTCCCTACAGAACATTTTCATGTTTCTCAACATTCCCCTACAGAACATTCTCATGTTTCTCAACATTCCCCTACAGAACATTCTCATGTTTCTCAACATTCCCCTACAGAACATTCTCATGTTTCTCAACATTCCCCTACAGAACATTCTCATGTTTCTCAACATTCTCCATCAGAACATTCTCCTCATGTTTCTCAACATTCCGCTACAGAACATTCTCATGTTTCTCAACATGCCCCTACAGAACATTCTCATGTTTCTCAACATTCCCCTACAGAACATTCTCATGTTTCTCAACATTCCCCTACAGAACATTCTCATGTTTCTCAACATTCCCGACAGAACATTCTCATGTTTCTCAACATTCCCGACAGAACATTCTCATGTTTCTCAACATGCCCCTACAGAACATTCTCATGTTTCTCAACATTCTCTTTCAGAACATTCTCATGTTTCTCAACATTCCCCTACAGAACATTCTCATGTTTCTCAACATTCTCCTACAGAACATTCTCATGTTTCTCAACATTCCCCTACAGAACATTCTCATGTTTCTCAACATTCCCCTACAGAACATTCTTATGTTTCTCAACATTCCCCTACAGAACATTCTCATGTTTCTCAACATTCCCCTACAGAACATTTTCATGTTTCTCAACATTCTCTTTCAGAACATTCTCATGTTTCTCAACATTCCCCTACAGAACATTCTCATGTTTCTCAACATTCCCCTACAGAACATTCTCATGTTTCTCAACATTCCCCTACAGAACATTCTCATGTTTCTCAACATTCCCCTACAGAACATTTTCATGTTTCTCAACATTCTCTTTCAGAACATTCTCATGTTTCTCAACATTCCCCTACAGAACATTCTCATGTTTCTCAACATTCTCCTCATATTTCTCAACATTCTCCTACATAACATTCTCCTCATGTTTCTCAACATTCTCCTTCAGAACATTCCCCTCATGTTTCTCAACATTCCCCTACAGAACATTCTCATGTTTCTCAACATTCCCCTACAGAACATTCTCATGTTTCTCTACATTCTCCTTCAGAACATTCTCCTCATGTTTCTCAACATTCCCCTATAGAACATTCTCATGTTTCTCAACATTCTCCTCATATTTCTCAACATTCTCCTACATAACATTCTCCTCATGTTTCTCAACATTCTCCTTCAGAACATTCCCCTCATGTTTCTCAACATTCCCCTACAGAACATTCTCATGTTTCTCAACATTCCCCTACAGAACATTCTCATGTTTCTCAACATTCCCTACAGAACATTCTCCTCATGTTTCTCAACATTCCCCTATAGAACATTCTCATGTTTCTCAAAATTCTCCTCATATTTCTCAACATTCTCCTACATAACATTCTCCTCATGTTTCATAACATTCTCCTCATGTTTCTCAACATTCCCCTACAGAACATTCTCATGTTTCTCAACATTCCCCTACAGAACATTCTCATGTTTCTCAACATTCCCCTACAGAACATTCTCATGTTTCTCAACATTCCCCTACAGAACATTCTCATGTTTCTCAACATTCTCCTCATATTTCTCAACATTCTCCTACATAACATTCTCCTCATGTTTCTCAACATTCTCCTTCAGAACATTCCCCTCATGTTTCTCAACATTCCCCTACAGAACATTCTCATGTTTCTCAACATTCCCCTACAGAACATTCTCATGTTTCTCAACATTCTCCTACAGAACATTCTCATGTTTCTCAACATTCCCCTACAGAACATTCTCATGTTTCTCAACATTCTCCTCATATTTCTCAACATTCTCCTACATAACATTCTCCTTATGTTTCTCAACATTCTCCTTCAGAACATTCCCCTCATGTTTCTCAACATTCCCCTACAGAACATTCTCATGTTTCTCAACATTCCCCTATAGAACATTCTCATGTTTCTCAACATTCTCCTCATATTTCTCAACATTCTCCTACATAACATTCTCCTCATGTTTCATAACATTCTCCTCATGTTTCTCAACATTCCCCTACAGAACATTCTCATGTTTCTCAACATTCCCCTACAGAACATTCTCATGTTTCTCAACATTCCCCTACAGAACATTTTCATGTTTCTCAACATTCCCCTACAGAACATTTTCATGTTTCTCAACATTCCCTACAGAACATTTTCATGTTTCTCAACATTCCCCTACAGAACATTTTCATGTTTCTCAACATTCCCCTACAGAACATTTTCATGTTTCTCAACATTCCCCTACAGAACATTTTCATGTTTCTCAACATTCCCCTACAGAACATTCTCATGTTTCTCAACATTCCCCTACAGAACATTCTCATGTTTCTCAACATTCCCCTACAGAACATTCTCATGTTTCTCAACATTCCCCGACAGAACATTCTCATGTTTCTCAACATTCCCCGACAGAACATTCTCATGTTTCTCAACATGCCCCTACAGAACATTCTCATGTTTCTCAACATTCTCTTTCAGAACATTCTCATGTTTCTCAACATTCCCCTACAGAACATTCTCATGTTTCTCAACATTCTCCTACAGAACATTCTCATGTTTCTCAACATTCCCCGACAGAACATTCTCATGTTTCTCAACATTCCCCGACAGAACATTCTCATGTTTCTCAACATGCCCCTTTTCTCATGTTTCTCAACATTCTCTTTCAGAACATTCTCATGTTTCTCAACATTCCCCTACAGAACATTCTCATGTTTCTCAACATTCTCCTACAGAACATTCTCATGTTTCTCAACATTCCCCTACAGAACATTCTCATGTTTCTCAACATTCCCCTACAGAACATTCTCATGTTTCTCAACATTCCCCTACAGAACATTCTCATGTTTCTCAACATTCCCCTACAGAACATTTTCATGTTTCTCAACATTCTCTTTCAGAACATTCTCATGTTTCTCAACATTCCCCTACAGAACATTCTCATGTTTCTCAACATTCTCCTCATATTTCTCAACATTCTCCTACATAACATTCTCCTCATGTTTCTCAACATTCTCCTTCAGAACATTCCCCTCATGTTTCTCAACATTCCCTACAGAACATTCTCATGTTTCTCAACATTCCCCTACAGAACATTCTCATGTTTCTCTACATTCTCCTTCAGAACATTCTCCTCATGTTTCTCAACATTCCCCTATAGAACATTCTCATGTTTCTCAACATTCTCCTCATATTTCTCAACATTCTCCTACATAACATTCTCCTCATGTTTCATAACATTCTCCTCATGTTTCTCAACATTCCCCTACAGAACATTCTCATGTTTCTCAACATTCTCCTCATATTTCTCAACATTCTCCTACATAACATTCTCCTTATGTTTCTCAACATTCTCCTTCAGAACATTCCCCTCATGTTTCTCAACATTTCCCTACAGAACATTCTCATGTTTCTCAACATTCCCCTATAGAACATTCTCATGTTTCTCAACATTCTCCTCATATTTCTCAACATTCTCCTACATAACATTCTCCTCATGTTTCATAACATTCTCCTCATGTTTCTCAACATTCCCTACAGAACATTCTCATGTTTCTCAACATTCCCTACAGAACATTCTCATGTTTCTCAACATTCCCCCTACAGAACATTTTCATGTTTCTCAACATTCCCCTACAGAACATTTTCATGTTTCTCAACATTCCCCTACAGAACATTTTCATGTTTCTCAACATTCCCCTACAGAACATTTTCATGTTTCTCAACATTCCCCTACAGAACATTTTCATGTTTCTCAACATTCCCCTACAGAACATTTTCATGTTTCTCAACATTCCCCTACAGAACATTCTCATGTTTCTCAACATTCCCCTACAGAACATTCTCATGTTTCTCAACATTCCCTACAGAACATTCTCATGTTTCTCAACATTCCCGACAGAACATTCTCATGTTTCTCAACATTCCCCGACAGAACATTCTCATGTTTCTCAACATGCCCCTACAGAACATTCTCATGTTTCTCAACATTCTCTTTCAGAACATTCTCATGTTTCTCAACATTCCCCTACAGAACATTCTCATGTTTCTCAACATTCTCCTACAGAACATTCTCATGTTTCTCAACATTCCCCGACAGAACATTCTCATGTTTCTCAACATTCCCCGACAGAACATTCTCATGTTTCTCAACATGCCCCTATAGAACATTCTCATGTTTCTCAACATTCTCTTTCAGAACATTCTCATGTTTCTCAACATTCCCCTACAGAACATTCTCATGTTTCTCAACATTCTCCTACAGAACATTCTCATGTTTCTCAACATTCCCCTACAGAACATTCTCATGTTTCTCAACATTCCCCTACAGAACATTCTCATGTTTCTCAACATTCCCCTACAGAACATTCTCATGTTTCTCAACATTCCCCTACAGAACATTTTCATGTTTCTCAACATTCTCTTTCAGAACATTCTCATGTTTCTCAACATTCCCCTACAGAACATTCTCATGTTTCTCAACATTCTCCTCATATTTCTCAACATTCTCCTACATAACATTCTCCTCATGTTTCTCAACATTCTCCTTCAGAACATTCCCCTCATGTTTCTCAACATTCCCCTACAGAACATTCTCATGTTTCTCAACATTCCCCTACAGAACATTCTCATGTTTCTCTACATTCTCCTTCAGAACATTCTCCTCATGTTTCTCAACATTCCCCTATAGAACATTCTCATGTTTCTCAACATTCTCCTCATATTTCTCAACATTCTCCTACATAACATTCTCCTCATGTTTCATAACATTCTCCTCATGTTTCTCAACATTCCCCTACAGAACATTCTCATGTTTCTCAACATTCTCCTCATATTTCTCAACATTCTCCTACATAACATTCTCCTCATGTTTCATAACATTCTCCTCATGTTTCTCAACATTCCCCTACAGAACATTCTCATGTTTCTCAACATTCCCCTACAGAACATTCTCATGTTTCTCAACATTCCCCTACAGAACATTTTCATGTTTCTCAACATTCCCCTACAGAACATTTTCATGTTTCTCAACATTCCCCTACAGAACATTTTCATGTTTCTCAACATTCCCCTACAGAACATTTTCATGTTTCTCAACATTCCCCTACAGAACATTTTCATGTTTCTCAACATTCCCCTACAGAACATTTTCATGTTTCTCAACATTCCCCTACAGAACATTCTCATGTTTCTCAACATTCCCCTACAGAACATTCTCATGTTTCTCAACATTCCCCTACAGAACATTCTCATGTTTCTCAACATTCCCCGACAGAACATTCTCATGTTTCTCAACATTCCCCGACAGAACATTCTCATGTTTCTCAACATGCCCCTACAGAACATTCTCATGTTTCTCAACATTCTCTTTCAGAACATTCTCATGTTTCTCAACATTCCCCTACAGAACATTCTCATGTTTCTCAACATTCTCCTACAGAACATTCTCATGTTTCTCAACATTCCCCGACAGAACATTCTCATGTTTCTCAACATTCCCCGACAGAACATTCTCATGTTTCTCAACATGCCCCTATAGAACATTCTCATGTTTCTCAACATTCTCTTTCAGAACATTCTCATGTTTCTCAACATTCCCCTACAGAACATTCTCATGTTTCTCAACATTCTCCTACAGAACATTCTCATGTTTCTCAACATTCCCCTACAGAACATTCTCATGTTTCTCAACATTCCCCTACAGAACATTCTCATGTTTCTCAACATTCCCCTACAGAACATTCTCATGTTTCTCAACATTCCCCTACAGAACATTTTCATGTTTCTCAACATTCTCTTTCAGAACATTCTCATGTTTCTCAACATTCCCCTACAGAACATTCTCATGTTTCTCAACATTCTCCTCATATTTCTCAACATTCTCCTACATAACATTCTCCTCATGTTTCATAACATTCTCCTCATGTTTCTCAACATTCCCCTACAGAACATTCTCATGTTTCTCAACATTCCCCTACAGAACATTCTCATGTTTCTCAACATTCCCTTACATAACATGAGCACTGCTTGGTGTCCAACACTTCATCCCAGCCTTTGGACAATTTGCTTAACATTTGACACTTTTATAAGATCTAAGTGATAAATGCGATTGCCTCACCATCAGAGAAAAACTGATTTGGCGTCGTTGTCATGTTCAATGCTATTTCTGTTGAATATTTTGGACAGCTGTCTCTAAGTTGAATTTATCTTGAGCATATTTCAAATGCACAAAAAAATGACATGTCAAAAAGCATCACATTAAATATACGTGATGAAAGGTATTCTGTACACCTGTACGCCATTTTACAATGGCAGTGTCATTATCTGTGACATGCAACAAAAGATAATGTAACCTTCATTTGTAATTGTCTTGGTGTTCTGTTTTTCTTTTTAAATTTGCTCCTGAAGTAATTTGGATGTGCTGTAGCAATTACATATGTGACCGGTTACAGGATATGAGGCATTTGACGCCAGTTCCTACTTCACTGTTGGGCCGTAAATATATACATTCTTCAGAAATGCCTTCTTAAACTTTAATGCGTCTTAATTACAAACTGGTATGTGATCTATAAATATTAATAAAAACGTTGAATTTATGAGCCTAGTTTAGCCAAGGAGAAAGCACTGAGCTACAGTATTCAGGGAGAAAGAAAGGATCCTTCCTGGCTAGTCATGATTGGCTGAGATAATTGAGAGGTTGGACATGCCGTGAGATGAGTCCTGATTGGCCTGTCATGTCACAGGATTCTGTTTATAAAAGAATGGGGGCTTTCCTTGTCAGTATATCGATAATATTTGCTACCACAGATTTTTGGAAAGATATAGATTTGGACAACTGAAAAAGTGTTACTAGAGCTCTCAAAAATATTGCTGCTCTGAATTTAGCTGTGTTTTAGTAGAGAGAATACTCTCTGGAGGACATTGCCATGCTGACTCACGTGTTTACATGTGTGGGTGGGTGGGGCTAAGGCTTAAGAGGGTGTGAACTATGCTGAATAGGTGTAAACACAGAAGAGCTCTCTAGGAAGTGCAACAATCTCATCAAAATCTTTCAAAGGGCATTTTCTCCTACTTGTTTCTTATGTGGGATAACAAGTTTATTATGTTTTTCCAGCACCATACGTTTCCCATGTTTCCTTCAACTACAGTAAAAATAAATAAAACATATCACTTGCATTTGATTAAAGCCTCAATAGAGACATCTGGACACGATGTGCGATCAAATATCTGAGAATTATATTTCAAAGTAACTATTTTTTTCATTCTCTACAAAAATGTGGAGAACGCTGTAAAGACCAGTCAAAATAAAGACTAACACTACAGAATGTGTGGAGTACATTGTAAAGATCAGTCAAAATAAAGACTAACACTACAGAATGTGTGGAGAACACTGTAAAGATCAGTCAAAATAAAGACTAACACTACAGAATGTGTGGAGTACATTGTAAAGATCAGTCAAAATAAAGACTAACACTACAGAATGTGTGGAACACTGTAAAGACCAGTCAAAATAAAGACTAACACTACAGAATGTGTGGAGAACACTATAAAGATCAGTCAAAATAAAGACTAACACTACAGAATGTGTGGAGTACATTGTAAAGACCAGTCAAAATAAAGACTAACACTACAGAATGTGTGGAGTATGTGGTATAGATCAGTCAAAATAAAGACTAACACTACAGAATGTGTGGAGTACATTGTAAAGACCAGTCAAAATAAAGACTAACACTACAGAATGTGTGGAGTATGTGGTATAGATCAGTCAAAATAAAGACTAACACTACAGAATGTGTGGAGTTTGTGGTATAGATCAGTCAAAATAAAGACTAACACTACAGAATGTGTGGAGAACACTGTAAAGATCAGTCAAAATAAAGACTAACACTACAGAATGTGTGGAGTTTGTGGTATAGATCAGTCAAAATAAAGACTAACACTACAGAATGTGTGGAGAACGCTATAAAGATCAGTCAAAATAAAGACTAACACTACAGAATGTGTGGAGAACACTGTAAAGATCAGTCAAAATAAAGACTAACACTTCAGAAGGTGAAATCTGTTCAAGAGGCACTATGGTTAGTGAATGCAGTGGAACTGTGATGTTAATTTGCACCGGAACACTGCCTGACCTAACTTCAGTGAAAGAACAGCTTGGTAATAGCTTTTCCCCTCTGACCACATTAGTTCAAGAAGTGCTTTCCACCCACTGTACTTCTATAACCTGAGCGTTCATACCCCCCTCCAGGTCGAACAGCTTTGAAGTCTGCGCCTTAGATGGAACGAGCACCAACATCCTACAATTTTGCACTGCAGCAGAAAGCATTGACTGGCTTCAAGCAATATCAACCAATATCAGTGATTTGACACTGGAGAATGTAAGTCTACAGTATTAAACAGGTACATTTTTTTTTTTAACACAGATTGAATTGATATGATTAAGAGGTTAAGATTACTTTATTGGTCAATTGCATACAAAATCCTACCGAAATGTGACGATACACATTTAACCCAACAGCGCTGAAAGACAGACAGACAGACAGACAGACAGACAGACAGATATATACAGTGCCGTCAGAAAGTATTCAGACCCCTTGACTTATTCCACATTTTGTTGTGTTTACAGCCTGAATTGAAAATTGATTAAATATCTATTTTTTTTCTCTCACCAATCTACTACACACAGTATCCCATAATGCCAATGTGAAAACATGTTTTTAGAAATGTTTGCAAATGTATTGAAAAGGAAATGCAAAGATATCCAATTTACATCAGTATTCACTCCCATGAGTCAATACATGTTAGAATCACCTTTGGCAGCGAATACAGTTGTGAGTGTTTCTGGGTAATTCTCTAAGAGCTTTGCACACCTGGATTGTACAATATTTGCACATGATTATGTCATTGCTAGACAGCCATTTTCAAGTCTTTCCATCCATTTTCAAGCCAATTTAAGTCAAAACTGTAACTAGGCCACTCAGGAACATTCAATGTCTTCTTGGTAAACAACTCCAGTGTATATTTGACCTTGTGTTTTAGGTTATTGTCCTGCTGAAAGGTGAATTCATCTCCCAGTGTCTGTTGGAAAGCAGATTGAACCATAGCACTTTGTATTCAGGACAAAAAGCAGTATTACTTTAGTGTCTTGTTGCAAACAGGATGCATGTTTTGTAATATTCTGTACAGGCTTCCATCTTTTCACTTTGTCAATTAGGTTAGTATTGTGGAGTAACTACAATGTTGTTGATCCATCCTCAGTTTTCCTCTATCACAGCCATTAAACTCTTAGCTGTTTTAAAGTCACCATTGGCCTCATGGTGAAATCCCTGAGCAGTATCTTCTCAGGCACTGAGTCAGGAAGGACGCCTGTGTCTTTGTAGTGACTGGGTCTATTGATTCACCGTCTAAGTGTAATTAATAACTTCACCATGCTCAAATGCTTATTCAGTGTCTGCTTTTTTAAATATTTTACCATTCTACCAATAGGTGCCCTTCGTTGCGAGGCATTGGAAAACCTCTCTAGTCTTTGTGGTTGAATCTTTGTTTGAAATTGTGTGGGGTACAGAGATGAGCCATTCAAAAATCATGTTCATGCAACTTATTATATAACTTCTAATGACAAACCTATTTAGGCTAGTCATTGTGGCGGCAGGATAGCCTAGTGGTTAGAGCGTTGGACTAGTAACCGGAAGGTTGCAAGTTCAAATCCCCGAGCTGACAAGGTACAAATCTATCGTTCTGCCCCTGAACAGGCAGTTAACCCACTGTTCCTAGGCCGTCATTGAAAATAAGAATTTGTTCTTAACTGACTTGCCTAGAAAAAAATATATACTTTTTTTTTAGGCCATAACAAAAGTGTTGAATTCGTATTGACTCAAGACATTTCAACTTTTCATTTTTTATGAAAATATTAAACCGTTAGCTAAAAATATTTAAAAAAATACATAATTCCACTTTAATTATCATTATGTGGTATTGTGTGAAGACCAGTGACACAACATCTCAATGTAATCTATTTGAAATTCAGGCTGATACAAAACAAAATGTGGAAAAAGTCAAGGTGGTGTGAATACATTCTGAAGGCAGGTTTTGTAGAGGTGCGGGTGCCTGCCCGTACCGCCAAGAGGTGCGGGTGCCTGCCCGTGTACCACCAAGAGGTGCGGGTGCCTGCCCGTGTACTGCCAAGAGGTGCCTGCCACGCTGGGAGCTGTTGTTGTACAATTTCCCAAGGGCCAAACCCTGAGATGCACACAAGTTACTCAACAGAAGATTTGTGCCGAGAGCCGAGTGGTATTAGAATATTTAAATCGCCCCTATTCCTATTAGAATATCATTACTATCATAATGCTCCTCTCCCTCTCTTCTAGAAAGAGGTGTCCATAGGCATAATGCCTTGTAGTAATCCATCATTAATACTCACATGCTTGCTAGTGTTTAGCTATCTCATTTTCATGATCCCCTTTTGATTAGCACTCTGATGATCTATCTGCCTGCCTCTCTAAAGATCCATCCATGCTGCTCTGAGCTGCACAACCACACAGCTGTTTTTTTTTTATTTTTTTAATTCAGCCGTGCGTCACCTAATTATGGATAAGGAGTCTGATTGCTAAACGTCCAATCAGGATGTGATTGTGAGAGGAGCTTGGGGAGCAGAACTCTTTTGGCTTTTATTGTGGTGACCAACAACCTATAAATAGACTGTGACATCCTCTGGGCCCTGACATGTTCATCAATTGAGACTTCATATGATATAGCAGCTGACTTTCAGCTTGCTTAATAGGATTTTAGTTGTTGATTTGACCATGGGACAGTAATTACATTACAGCTGGTTTGACCATGTGACAGTAATGTATTACAGCTGGTTTGACCATGTGACAGTAATGTATTGCAGCTGGTTTGACCATGTGACAGTAATGTATTGCAGCTGGTTTGACCATGTGACAGTAATGTATTAGATCGGGTTTGACCATGTGACAGTAATGTATTAGATCGGGTTTGACCATGTGACAGTAATGTATTACAGCTGGTTTGACCATGTGACAGTAATGTATTACAGCTGGTTTGACCATGTGACAGTAATGTATTACAGCTGGTTTGACCATGTGACAGTAATGTATTACAGCTGGTTTGACCATGTGACAGTAATGTATTACAGCTGGTTTGACCATGTGACAGTAATGTATTAGATCGGGTTTGACCATGTGACAGTAATGTATTGCAGCTGGTTTGACCATGTGACAGTAATGTATTGCAGCTGGTTTGACCATGTGACAGTAATGTATTACAGCTAGTTTGACCATGTGACAGTAATGTATTACAGCTGGTTTGACCATGTGACAGTAATGTATTACAGCTGGTTTGACCATGTGACAGTAATGTATTACAGCTGGTTTGACCATGTGACAGTAATGTATTAGATCGGGTTTGACCATGTGACAGTAATGTATTAGATCTGGTTTGACCATGTGACAGTAATGTATTACAGCTGGTTTGACCATGTGACAGTAATGTATTACAGCTGGTTTGACCATGTGACAGTAATGTATTGCAGCTGGTTTGACCATGTGACAGTAATGTATTACAGCTGGTTTGACCATGTGACAGTAATGTATTACAGCTGGTTTGACCATGTAACAGTAATGTATTGCAGCTGGTTTGACCATGTGACAGTAATGTATTACAGCTGGTTTGACCATGTGACAGTAATGTATTGCAGCTGGTTTGACCATGTGACAGTAATGTATTAGATCTGGTTTGACCATGTGACAGTAATGTATTAGATCTGGTTTGATCATGTGACAGTAATGTATTACAGCTGGTTTGACCATGTGACAGTAATGTATTAGATCTGGTTTGACCATGTGACAGTAATGTATTACAGCTGGTTTGACCATGTGACAGTAATGTATTACAGCTGGTTTGACCATGTAACAGTAATGTATTAGATCGGGTTTGACCATGTGACAGTAATGTATTACAGCTGGTTTGACCATGTGACAGTAATGTATTACAGCTGGTTTGACCATGTGACAGTAATGTATTAGATCGGGTTTGACCATGTGACAGTAATGTATTAGATCGGGTTTGACCATGTGACAGTAATGTATTGCAGCTGGTTTGACCATGTGACAGTAATGTATTGCAGCTGGTTTATAATGTATTACATGCATTTCTTTATTGTTTTCACCTCTTACAGATGAAAATGATTAACAGATATTGCTCTCCGGATGACCAGGTATGTTCTCACACAAGGCGCTATAAATAACTTCAACTATAACTATTTACATCTTTATCTACATCTATAACTATCTACAACTATCTACATCTATGACTATCTATACCTACAACTATCTACATCTACAACTATCTACATCTATGACTATCTATACCTACAACTATCTACATCTATAACTATCTACATCTATGACTATCTATACCTACAACTATCTACATCTACAACTATCTACATCTATGACTATCTATACCTACAACTATCTACATCTATAACTATCTACATATATATCTATCTATATCTATCTATACCTACAACTATCTACATCTATAACTATCTACATATATATCTATCTATACCTACAACTATCTACATCTACAACTATCTACATCTATAACTATCTACATCTACAACTATCTACATCTATAACTATCTACATCTATAACTATCTACATCTATAACTATCTACATCTACAACTATCTACTTCTATAACTATCTACATCTATAACTATCTACATCTACAACTATCTACTTCTATAACTATCTACATCTATAACTATCTACATCTACAACTATCTACATCTATAACTATCTACATCTATAACTATCTACATCTATAACTATCTACTTCTATAACTATCTACAACTATCTACTTCTATAACTATCTACATCTATAACTATCTACATCTATAACTATCTACATCTACAACTATCTACATCTATGACTATCTACATCTATAACTATCTACATCTATAACTATCTACATCTATAACTATCTACATCTATAACTATCTACTTCTATAACTATCTACATCTATAACTATCTACTTCTATAACTATCTACATCTATAACTATCTACATCTATAACTATCTACATCTACAACTATCTACATCTATAACTATCTACATCTATAACTATCTACATCTACAACTATCTACATCTATAACTATCTACATCTATAACTATCTACATCTATAACTATCTACATCTATAACTATCTACTTCTATAACTATCTACATCTATAACTATCTACATCTACAACTATCTACTTCTATAACTATCTACTTCTATAACTATCTACATCTATAACTATCTACATCTATATCTATCTACATCTACAACTATCTACATCTATATCTATAACTATCTACATCTATATCTATCTACATCTATAACTATCTACATCTATAACTATCTACATCTATAACTATCTACATCTATAACTATCTACATCTATAACTATCTACATCTACAACTATCTACATCTATAACTATCTATAACTATCTACATCTATAACTATCTACATCTATAACTATCTACATCTATAACTATCTACATCTATAACTATCTACATCTATAACTATCTACTTCTATAACTATCTACATCTATAACTATCTACTTCTATAACTATCTACATCTATAACTATCTACATCTATAACTATCTACATCTATAACTATCTACATCTATAACTATCTACATCTATAACTATCTACATCTATAACTATCTACATCTACAACTATCTACATCTATAACTATCTATAACTATCTACATCTATAACTATCTACATCTATAACTATCTACATCTATAACTATCTACATCTATAACTATCTACATCTATATCTATCTACATCTATAACTATCTATAACTATCTACATCTATAACTATCTACATCTATAACTATCTACATCTATAACTATCTACATCTATATCTATCTACATCTATAACTATCTACATCTACAACTATCTACATCTATAAATAACTATAACTATCTACATCTATAACTATCTACATCTATAACTATCTACATCTATAAATAACTATAACTATCTACATCTATAACTATCTACATCTATATCTATCTACATCTATAACTATCTACATCTACATCTATCTACATCTATAACTATCTACATCTATAACTATCTACATCTATAACTATCTACATCTATAACTATCTACATCTACAACTATCTACATCTATAACTATCTACATCTATAAATATCTATAACTATCTACATCTACAACTATCTACATCTATAACTATCTACATCTACAACTATCTACATCTATAACTATCTACATCTATAACTATCTACATCTATAACTATCTACATCTATAACTATCTACATCTATAACTATCTACATCTATAACTATCTACATCTATATCTATCTACATCTACATCTATATATATCTACATCTATAACTATCTACATCTATATCTATCTACATCTATAACTATCTACATCTACATCTATCTACATCTATAACTATCTACATCTATAACTATCTACATCTATAACTATCTACATCTACAACTATCTACATCTATAACTATCTACATCTATAACTATCTACATCTACAACTATCTACATCTATAACTATCTACATCTATAAATAACTATAACTATCTACATCTACAACTATCTACATCTATAACTATCTACTTCTATAACTATCTACATCTATAACTATCTACATCTACAACTATCTACTTCTATAACTATCTACTTCTATAACTATCTACATCTATAACTATCTACATCTATAACTATCTACATCTATAACTATCTACTTCTATAACTATCTACATCTATATATATCTACATCTATAACTATCTACATCTATAACTATCTACTTCTATAACTATCTACATCTATATATATCTACTTCTATAACTATCTACATCTATATATATCTACATCTATAACTATCTACATCTATAACTATCTACATCTATATATATCTACATCTATAACTATCTACTTCTATAACTATCTACATATATATCTATCTATATCTATCTATACCTACAACTATCTACATCTATAACTATCTACATATATATCTATCTATACCTACAACTATCTACATCTACAACTATCTACATCTATAACTATCTACATCTACAACTATCTACATCTATAACTATCTACATCTATAACTATCTACATCTATAACTATCTACATCTACAACTATCTACTTCTATAACTATCTACATCTATAACTATCTACATCTACAACTATCTACTTCTATAACTATCTACATCTATAACTATCTACATCTACAACTATCTACATCTATAACTATCTACATCTATAACTATCTACATCTATAACTATCTACTTCTATAACTATCTACAACTATCTACTTCTATAACTATCTACATCTATAACTATCTACATCTATAACTATCTACATCTACAACTATATCTACTATCTACATCTATAACTATCTACATCTATAACTATCTACATCTATAACTATCTACATCTATAACTATCTACATCTATAACTATCTACTTCTATAACTATCTACATCTATAACTATCTACTTCTATAACTATCTACATCTATAACTATCTACATCTATAACTATCTACATCTACAACTATCTACATCTATAACTATCTACATCTATAACTATCTACATCTACAACTATCTACATCTATAACTATCTACATCTATAACTATCTACATCTATAACTATCTACATCTATAACTATCTACATCTATAACTATCTACATCTATAACTATCTACTTCTATAACTATCTACATCTATAACTATCTACATCTACAACTATCTACTTCTATAACTATCTACTTCTATAACTATCTACATCTATAACTATCTACATCTATAACTATCTACATCTACAACTATCTACATCTATATCTATCTACATCTATAACTATCTACATCTATAACTATCTACATCTACAACTATCTACTTCTATATCTATCTACATCTATAACTATCTACTTCTATAACTATCTACATCTACAACTATCTACATCTATATCTATCTACATCTATAACTATCTACTTCTATAACTATCTACATCTATAACTATCTACTTCTATATCTATCTACATCTATAACTATCTACTTCTATAACTATCTACATCTATAACTATCTACATCTATAACTATCTACATCTACAACTATCTACTTCTATAACTATCTACATCTATAACTATCTACTTCTATAACTATCTACATCTACAACTATCTACTTCTATATCTATCTACATCTATAACTATCTACATCTACAACTATCTACATCTATATCTATCTACATCTATAACTATCTACATCTACATCTATATCTACTTCTATAACTATCTACATCTATAACTATCTACATCTACAACTATCTACATCTATAACTATCTACATCTACAACTATCTACATCTATAACTATCTACATCTATATCTATCTACATCTATAACTATCTACTTCTATAACTATCTACATCTATAACTATCTACATCTATAACTATCTACATCTATAACTATCTACTTCTATAACTATCTACATCTATAACTATCTACATCTATAACTATCTACATCTATAACTATCTACATCTATAACTATCTACTTCTATAACTATCTACATCTATATATATCTACATCTATAACTATCTACATCTATAACTATCTACTTCTATAACTATCTACATCTATATATATCTACTTCTATAACTATCTACATCTATATATATCTACATCTATAACTATCTACATCTATAACTATCTACATCTATAACTATCTACATCTATATATATCTACATCTATAACTATCTACTTCTATAACTATCTACATCTATAACTATCTACATCTATATATATCTACATCTATAACTATCTACATCTATGACTATCTATACCTACAACTATCTACATCTATAACTATCTACATATATATCTATCTATATCTATCTATACCTACAACTATCTACATCTATAACTATCTACATCTATAACTATCTACTTCTATAACTATCTACATCTATAACTATCTACATCTATAACTATCTACATCTATAACTATCTACTTCTATAACTATCTACATCTATATATATCTACATCTATAACTATCTACATCTATAACTATCTACTTCTATAACTATCTACATCTATATATATCTACTTCTATAACTATCTACATCTATATATATCTACATCTATAACTATCTACATCTATAACTATCTACATCTATAACTATCTACATCTATATATATCTACATCTATAACTATCTACTTCTATAACTATCTACATCTATAACTATCTACATCTATATATATCTACATCTATAACTATCTACATCTATGACTATCTATACCTACAACTATCTACATCTATAACTATCTACATCTATATCTATCTATATCTATCTATACTATCTACATCTATAACTATCTACATATATATCTATCTATACCTACAACTATCTACATCTACAACTATCTACATCTATAACTATCTACATCTACAACTATCTACATCTATAACTATCTACATCTATAACTATCTACATCTATAACTATCTACATCTACAACTATCTACTATAACTATCTATCTATAACTATCTACATCTACAACTATCTACTTCTATAACTATCTACATCTATAAATATCTACATCTACAACTATCTACATCTATAACTATCTACATCTATAACTATCTACATCTATAACTATCTACTTCTATAACTATCTACAACTATCTACTTCTATAACTATCTACATCTATAACTATCTACATCTATAACTATCTACATCTACAACTATCTACATCTATAACTATCTACATCTATAACTATCTACATCTATAACTATCTACATCTATAACTATCTACATCTATAACTATCTACTTCTATAACTATCTACATCTATAACTATCTACTTCTATAACTATCTACATCTATAACTATCTACATCTATAACTATCTACATCTACAACTATCTACATCTATAACTATCTACATCTATAACTATCTACATCTACAACTATCTACATCTATAACTATCTACATCTATAACTATCTACATCTATAACTATCTACATCTATAACTATCTACTTCTATAACTATCTACATCTATAACTATCTACATCTACAACTATCTACTTCTATAACTATCTACTTCTATAACTATCTACATCTATAACTATCTACATCTATAACTATCTACATCTACAACTATCTACATCTATATCTATCTACATCTATAACTATCTACATCTATAACTATCTACATCTACAACTATCTACTTCTATATCTATCTACATCTATAACTATCTACTTCTATAACTATCTACATCTACAACTATCTACATCTATATCTATCTACATCTATAACTATCTACTTCTATAACTATCTACATCTATAACTATCTACTTCTATATCTATCTACATCTATAACTATCTACTTCTATAACTATCTACATCTATAACTATCTACATCTATAACTATCTACATCTACAACTATCTACTTCTATAACTATCTACATCTACAACTATCTACTTCTATATCTATCTACATCTATAACTATCTACATCTACAACTATCTACATCTATATCTATCTACATCTATAACTATCTACATCTACATCTATATCTACTTCTATAACTATCTACATCTATAACTATCTACATCTACAACTATCTACATCTATAACTATCTACATCTATAACTATCTACTTCTATAACTATCTACATCTACAACTATCTACTTCTATATCTATCTACATCTATAACTATCTACATCTACAACTATCTACATCTATATCTATCTACATCTATAACTATCTACATCTACATCTATATCTACTTCTATAACTATCTACATCTATAACTATCTACATCTACAACTATCTACATCTATAACTATCTACATCTACAACTATCTACATCTATAACTATCTACATCTATATCTATCTACATCTATAACTATCTACTTCTATAACTATCTACATCTATAACTATCTACATCTATAACTATCTACATCTATAACTATCTACTTCTATAACTATCTACATCTATAACTATCTACATCTATAACTATCTACATCTATAACTATCTACATCTATAACTATCTACTTCTATAACTATCTACATCTATATATATCTACATCTATAACTATCTACATCTATAACTATCTACTTCTATAACTATCTACATCTATATATATCTACTTCTATAACTATCTACATCTATATATATCTACATCTATAACTATCTACATCTATAACTATCTACATCTATAACTATCTACATCTATATATATCTACATCTATAACTATCTACTTCTATAACTATCTACATCTATAACTATCTACATCTATATATATCTACATCTATAACTATCTACATCTATATATATCTACATCTATAACTATCTACATCTATAACTATCTACATCTATATCTATCTACATCTACAACTATCTACATCTATATCTATCTACATCTATAACTATCTAGATCTATATCTATCTACATCTATATATATCTACATCTATAACTATCTACATCTATAACTATCTACATCTATATCTATCTACATCTACAACTATCTACATCTATATCTATAACTATCTACATCTATATCTATCTACATCTATAACTATCTACATCTATAACTATCTACATCTATAACTATCTACATCTATAACTATCTACATCTATAACTATCTACATCTACAACTATCTACATCTATAACTATCTATAACTATCTACATCTATAACTATCTACATCTATAACTATCTACATCTATAACTATCTACATCTATAACTATCTACATCTATATCTATCTACATCTATAACTATCTATAACTATCTACATCTATAACTATCTACATCTATAACTATCTACATCTATAACTATCTACATCTATATCTATCTACATCTATAACTATCTACATCTACAACTATCTACATCTATAAATAACTATAACTATCTACATCTATAACTATCTACATCTATAACTATCTACATCTATAAATAACTATAACTATCTACATCTATAACTATCTACATCTATATCTATCTACATCTATAACTATCTACATCTACATCTATCTACATCTATAACTATCTACATCTATAACTATCTACATCTATAACTATCTACATCTATAACTATCTACATCTACAACTATCTACATCTATAACTATCTACATCTATAAATAACTATAACTATCTACATCTACAACTATCTACATCTATAACTATCTACATCTACAACTATCTACATCTATAACTATCTACATCTATAACTATCTACATCTATAACTATCTACATCTATAACTATCTACATCTATAACTATCTACATCTATATCTATCTACATCTACATCTATATATATCTACATCTATAACTATCTACATCTATATCTATCTACATCTATAACTATCTACATCTACATCTATCTACATCTATAACTATCTACATCTATAACTATCTACATCTATAACTATCTACATCTACAACTATCTACATCTATAACTATCTACATCTATAACTATCTACATCTACAACTATCTACATCTATAACTATCTACATCTATAAATAACTATAACTATCTACATCTACAACTATCTACATCTATAACTATCTACATCTATATCTATCTACATCTATAACTATCTACATCTACAACTATCTACATCTACAACTATCTACATCTATAACTATCTACATCTATAACTATCTACATCTATATCTATCTACATCTATATCTATCTACATCTATATCTATCTACATCTATCTACATCTATATCTATCTACATCTATATCTATCTACATCTATATCTATCTACATCTATAACTATCTACATCTATATCTATCTACATCTATATCTATCTACATCTATATCTATCTACATCTATAACTATCTACATCTATAACTATCTACATCTATAACTATCTACATCTATAACTATCTACATCTATAACTATCTACATCTATATCTATCTACATCTATAACTATCTACATCTACAACTATCTACATCTATAACTATCTACATCTATAACTATCTACATCTATAACTATCTACATCTATATCTATCTACATCTATAACTATCTATAACTATCTACATCTATAACTATCTACATCTATATCTATCTACATCTATATCTATCTACATCTATATCTATCTACATCTATAACTATCTACATCTATAACTATCTACATCTATAACTATCTACATCTATATCTATCTACATCTATAACTATCTACATCTATATCTATCTACATCTATATCTATCTACATCTATAACTATCTACATCTATAACTATCTACATCTATATCTATCTACATCTATATCTATCTACATCTATATCTATCTACATCTATATCTATCTACATCTATATCTATCTACATCTATAACTATCTACATCTATATCTATCTACATCTATATCTATCTACATCTATAACTATCTACATCTATAACTATCTACATCTATAACTATCTACATCTATAACTATCTATAACTATCTACATCTATAACTATCTACATCTATAACTATCTACATCTATAACTATCTACATCTATAACTATCTACATCTACAACTATCTACATCTATAACTATCTACATCTATCTAATCTATAACTATCTACATCTATAACTATCTATCTATAACTATCTACATCTATGGTATCTACATCTATAACTATCTACATCTATAACTATCTACATCTACAACTATCTACATCTATAACTATCTACATCTATAAATAACTATAACTATCTACATCTACAACTATCTACATCTATAACTATCTACATCTATATCTATCTACATCTATAACTATCTACATCTACAACTATCTACATCTATAACTATCTATAACTATCTACATCTATAACTATCTACATCTATAACTATCTACATCTATAACTATCTACATCTATAACTATCTACATCTACAACTATCTACATCTATAACTATCTACATCTATCTACATCTATAACTATCTACATCTATAACTATCTACATCTATAACTATCTACATCTACAACTATCTACATCTATAACTATCTACATCTATAACTATCTACATCTATAACTATCTACATCTATATCTATCTACATCTATATCTATCTACATCTATATCTATCTACATCTATCTACATCTATATCTATCTACATCTATATCTATCTACATCTATATCTATCTACATCTATAACTATCTACATCTATATCTATCTATCTATATCTATCTACATCTATATCTATCTACATCTATAACTATCTACATCTATAACTATCTACATCTATAACTATCTACATCTATAACTATCTACATCTATAACTATCTACATCTATATCTATCTACATCTATAACTATCTACATCTACAACTATCTACATCTATAACTATCTACATCTATAACTATCTACATCTATAACTATCTACATCTATATCTATCTACATCTATAACTATCTATAACTATCTACATCTATAACTATCTACATCTATATCTATCTACATCTATATCTATCTACATCTATATCTATCTACATCTATAACTATCTACATCTATAACTATCTACATCTATAACTATCTACATCTATATCTATCTACATCTATAACTATCTACATCTATATCTATCTACATCTATATCTATCTACATCTATAACTATCTACATCTATAACTATCTACATCTATATCTATCTACATCTATATCTATCTACATCTATATCTATCTACATCTATATCTATCTACATCTATATCTATCTACATCTATAACTATCTACATCTATATCTATCTACATCTATATCTATCTACATCTATAACTATCTACATCTATAACTATCTACATCTATAACTATCTACATCTATAACTATCTATAACTATCTACATCTATAACTATCTACATCTATAACTATCTACATCTATAACTATCTACATCTATAACTATCTACATCTACAACTATCTACATCTATAACTATCTATAACTATCTACATCTATAACTATCTATAACTATCTACATCTATAACTATCTACATCTATAACTATCTACATCTATAACTATCTACATCTATAACTATCTACATCTATAACTATCTACATCTATAACTATCTACATCTATAACTATCTTTAACTAAGACGTATCCACTCATAGTATGTATTTTAATTACAAATAACCCAAAAGAGATTGGATTACCTTGTTTCTGCAGGTTGTCCACATGGCTTGGGTGTGTGAAAACCCTCAAGCTAATGATGCTAGTCCATCAAGTACCTTCAAGTTCCTGGCATTGAGAGGACCTTCGCTCTACATCTTCAGGAGTCCTCCTGTATGAACCTCCCATTGATTTCCTCGTCATTCATTGTCTTCCCGAGTTATTTGGGTTAATAAGTTAATGCAGAGATTCCAAATGCTGTTTATCAAACACTGTATGTTGGCTTATTATGGTCCAGTGTATCGTAACACAATGCCTGTAAGATACTGTATGATTACATTTATAAAAACAAAAAAATGCACATACTTTTGTCCCCCCCACCACCTTAGGTTAGTGGAACAGACTGGGGACAAGCTGAAACTATGTATACCCTCTATGAGGTTCTGTTAAAGGTTCACAAGGTATGTTCAACGTTCACATGCAGAATAAGATACCAGCACGAAATGTTACCGGAATATTGAAAATTATGTGCACATCACTTGAACCATGTCTGTGTTAGATCTACACATAGACAAGTTGGGAGTTTAGCTTCCAGTGAATAAAACTGGATAACGCGTCATGTTTGGATGTGTTGCAGCTATGTGTGACGGAGGACTGTTGGATCCAGGCCAAGTTCTACCTTGGTCTCCAGCAGGATGAGGATCTGCAGGACGGAGAGCCTTTCTGTTTCAGTATCCTGGTCGGCCACGGCCAGAGTCACACCTTCGGTGTGGAGATGACCTCTGACCTCGCCGTGTGGGAGAAGTCCTTCCAAAGAGCCGTCTTCATGGAGGTGCAGAGAGTCGGGGTAAGTTGGAACAGCAAATTAGGTTTGTTTGGTCATGATGTGATTCTCCCCGGAGTCAAAGGTTTTGGGGGGTTGTTATAAAAGTGGTGCTGAGAGACTGTATGACTGACACTTTTACACATTTTTGAAAAAGATGAGCCGTCATTGTGTTATCACAATTTGAACTGCAGCAAACACGATGCCAACACATTACTTCCAGACGTGCATTCATTTTGATAAAGTGTTCCGTTTAGTGGATTATTCTAGAATAGAACATAGGGCTCTATTTTAACGAGCCTAACATAATGGTAAATCTAAGCACCACTTCAGGTTGTGTATTTACAGTCATTTATGTATCGCTTTGGAATTAACGCCAATTCCAATGTTAGTCCAAAACGGGACGCTCAGGTCTAAAATAATGTGGGCCTGCCTACAATACATAGATTAAAAAAGGGAATGTCGGCTCACTGTTTTCCTCCTCTCAAACTTTAAATTTGAATAAAGCTTTGGCGATTAAGATTTATTTCCAAGCAGTCTCAGGAGCCAAACCGTTTATCGACAGTCTTGACTACTTTGCGATCGCATTGGGGCAGAACAACAACAAAAACATCCTTCATTGACAGGAGGGGAGTCTATGCTTTGTTTTCAATCAAATAAAACAAAATGGGATTTTTAAAATATTTTTTTTCTGTTTTTAAATACAAAGTATAAAGGCACCAAAAGCCCGTTTGGCTACTCATGTTCAATGCCCATATGTGCAGTGTGCATCACGGCAGGATAGGCTGTGTTTCAGCTGTCAGATTTCATGACATAACCAACTGTGTTACCACTAAAGCCAGCTTTTGGTTGTTCTTAAATATCCGTCTCAGAGCTGCTTTGAATTAACACTTTGGACATGCCTCAAATATTTCCACCCCTCCCATCTGCAGGATTATGGTGATGAGCTCTGTTATGGTAAAGTCTATAGCATTATGGTGATGAGCTTTGTTATGGTAAAGTCTCAGAGGTGATGAGCTCTGTTATGGTAAAGTCTATAGCATTATGGTGATGAGCTCTGTTATGGTAAAGTCTACAGCATTATGGTGATGAGCTCTGGTATGGTAAAGTCTATAGCATTATGGTGATGAGCTCTGTTATGGTAAAGTCTATAGCATTATGGTGATGAGCCCTGTTATGGTAAAGTCTAGAGTATTATGGTGATGAGCTCTGTTATGGTAAAGTCTATAGCATTATGGTGATGAGCCCTGTTATGGTAAAGTCTATAGCATTATGGTGATGAGCCCTGTTATGGTAAAGTCTATAGCATTATGGTGATGAGCTCTGTTATGGTAAAGTCTATAGCATTATGGTGATGAGCCCTGTTATGGTAAAGTCTATAGCATTATGGTGATGAGCTCTGTTATGGTAAAGTCTATAGCATTATGGTGATGAGCCCTGTTATGGTAAAGTCTACAGTATTATGGTGATGAGCTCTGTTATGGTAAAGTATGCAGTATTATGGTGATGAGCCCTGTTATGGTAAAGTCTATAGCATTATGGTGATGAGCTCTGTTATGGTAAAGTCTACAGCAGTATGGTGTTGAGCTCTGTTATGGTAAAGTCTACAGTATTATGGTGATGAGCTCTGTTATGGTAAAGTCTGCAGTATTATGGTGATGAGCCCTGTTATGGTAAAGTCTGCAGTATTATGGTGATGAGCTCTGTTATGGTAAAGTCTGCAGTATTATGGTGATGAGCTCTGTTATGGTAAAGTCTGCAGTATTATGGTGATGAGCTCTGTTATGGTAAAGTCTCAGAGGTGATGAGCTCTGTTATGGTAAAGTCTACAGCATTATGGTGTTGAGCTCTGTTATGGTAAAGTCTACAGTATTATGGTGATGAGCTCTGTTATGGTAAAGTCTACAGTGTTATGGTGATGAGCTCTTGCAGAGAACGCATATTGCAGCACACCATGTTCAGGAAGTGAATAGATTACATATTTAACTGCTACTGGTCTTTTCGGTATTTAATAAGAGTTTTATTTAACCTCTTGTTTAACCTTTACCTGTATATGTGAAAGATTTGCTAAAGGTCAGACTGCATTAAATTACTAAGCTCCTCATAATCAGCGCTTTAACGTGGACTGAAATAGTTGCCGGTACTCATGTTGGGTGCTGTTACTGTCCTCATAATCAGAGTTTAACATGGACTGAAATAGTTGCCGGGCATGGACAGGGCATGGACAGGGGCATGGACAGGGCATGGACAGGGCATGGACTGAAATAGTTGCCGGTACTCATGTTGGGTCCTGTTATTGTTTACATTTAGGGATCAGGAGCTCCACAATACTTCTGAACTAATATTCTGTAAGAGGGACAGGAGCTCCAGCAGTAGAATATGTGTGGTGCTGCTACTCAGCTCCGGTGAACTCCTACCCAGAGTCAACCACACACCATGTAATGTATCCAGCTCTATCGACAACAGGAGCTCCAGCAGTAGAACATATGAGGTGCCGTTGCTCAGCTCCGGTGAACTCCTGTCCAATTGAAGAACTGCTCATAATCACAGCCAAAAGGTATATTATCTTATACCTGCTACTGTTAATTAACACAGTGGGCCTGCTACTGTCAACACAGTGGGCCTGCTACTGTCAGCACAGTGGGCCTGCTACTGTCAACACAGTGGCCCTGCTACTGTCAGCACAGTGGGCCTGCTACTGTCAGCACAGTGGGCCTGCTACTGTCAGCACAGTGTGCCTGCTACTGTCAACACAGTGGGCCTGCTACTGTCAACACAGTGGGCCTGCTACTGTCAACACAGTGGGCCTGCTACTGTCAGCTGTATGCAGACTAGAGTGGTGTTGTACTGTATGCTGACTAGAGTGGTGTTGTACTGTATGCTGACTAGAGCGGTGTTGTACTGTATGCAGACTAAAGTGGTGTTGTACTGTCAGCTGTATGCAGACGAGAGTGGTGTTGTACTGTCAGCTGTATGCAGACTAGAGTGGTGTTGTACTGTATGCAGACTAGAGTGGTGTTGTACTGTCAGCTGTATGCAGACTAGAGTGTTGTACTGTCAGCTGTATGCAGACTAGAGTGGTGTTGTACTGTCAGCTGTATGCAGACGAGAGTGGTGTTGTACTGTCAGCTGTATGCAGACTAGAGTGGTGTTGTACTGTATGCAGACTAGAGTGGTGTTGTACTGTCAGCTGTATGCAGACTAGAGTGTTGTACTGTCAGCTGTATGCAGACTAGAGTGGTGTTGTACTGTCAGCTGTATGCTGACTAGAGCGGTGTTGTATTGTCAGCTGTATGCAGACTAGAGTGGTGTTGTACTGTCAGCTGTATGCAGACTAGAGTGGTGTTGTACTGTCAGCTGTATGCAGACTAGAGCGGTGTTGTACTGTCAGCTGTATGCAGACTAGAGTGGTGTTGTACTGTATGCTGACTAGAGTAGTGTTGTACTGTATGCAGACTAGAGTGGTGTTGTACTGTCAGCTGTATGCAGACTAGAGTGGTGTTGTATTGTCAGCTGTATGCAGACTAGAGCGGTGTTGTACTGTCAGCTGTATGCAGACTAGAGTGGTGTTGTATTGTCAGCTGTATGCAGACTAGAGCGGTGTTGTACTGTCAGCTGTATGCAGACTAGAGCGGTGTTGTACTGTATGCAGACTAGAGTGGTGTACTGTCAGCTGTATGCAGACTAGAGTGGTGTTGTACTGTCAGCTGTATGCAGACTAGAGCGGTGTTGTACTGTCAGCTGTATGCAGACTAGAGCGGTGTTGTACTGTATGCAGACTAGAGTGTTGTACTGTCAGCTGTATGCAGACTAGAGTGGTGTTGTACTGTATGCAGACTAGAGCGGTGTTGTACTGTCAGCTGTATGCAGACTAGAGTGGTGTTGTATTGTCAGCTGTATGCAGACTAGAGCGGTGTTGTACTGTCAGCTGTATGCAGACTAGAGCGGTGTTGTACTGTATGCAGACTAGAGTGGTGTTGTATTGTCAGCTGTATGCTGACTAGGGTGGTGTTGTACTGTATGCTGACTAGAGTAGTGTTGTACTGTATGCAGACTAGAGTGGTGTTGTATTGTCAGCTGTATGCAGACTAGAGTGGTGTTGTACTGTCAGCTGTATGCAGACTAGAGTGGTGTTGTATTGTCAGCTGTATGCAGACTAGAGCGGTGTTGTACTGTATGCTGACTAGAGTGGTGTTGTACTGTCAGCTGTATGCAGACTAGAGCGGTGTTGTACTGTATGCAGACTAGAGTGGTGTTGTATTGTCAGCTGTATGCTGACTAGGGTGGTGTTGTACTGTATGCTGACTAGAGTGGTGTTGTACTGTCAGCTGTATGCAGACTAGAGTGGTGTTGTACTGTATGCAGACTAGAGTGGTGTTGTACTGTATGCTGACTAGAGCGGTGTTGTACTGTATGCAGACTAGAGTGGTGTTATACTGTAAGCTGTATGCAGACTAGAGTGGTGTTGTACTGTCAGCTGTATGCAGACTAGAGTGGTGTTGTACTGTCAGCTGTATGCAGACTAGAGTGGTGTTGTACTGTATGCAGACTAGAGTGGTGTTGTACTGTCAGCTGTATGCAGACTAGAGTGTTGTACTGTCAGCTGTATGCAGACTAGAGTGGTGTTGTACTGTCAGCTGTATGCTGACTAGAGCGGTGTTGTATTGTCAGCTGTATGCAGACTAGAGTGGTGTTGTACTGTCAGCTGTATGCAGACTAGAGTGGTGTTGTACTGTCAGCTGTATGCAGACTAGAGCGGTGTTGTACTGTCAGCTGTATGCAGACTAGAGTGGTGTTGTACTGTATGCTGACTAGAGTAGTGTTGTACTGTATGCAGACTAGAGTGGTGTTGTACTGTCAGCTGTATGCAGACTAGAGTGGTGTTGTATTGTCAGCTGTATGCAGACTAGAGCGGTGTTGTACTGTCAGCTGTATGCAGACTAGAGCGGTGTTGTACTGTATGCAGACTAGAGTGGTGTTGTATTGTCAGCTGTATGCTGACTAGGGTGGTGTTGTACTGTATGCTGACTAGAGTAGTGTTGTACTGTATGCAGACTAGAGTGGTGTTGTATTGTCAGCTGTATGCAGACTAGAGTGGTGTTGTACTGTCAGCTGTATGCAGACTAGAGTGGTGTTGTATTGTCAGCTGTATGCAGACTAGAGCGGTGTTGTACTGTATGCTGACTAGAGTGGTGTTGTACTGTCAGCTGTATGCAGACTAGAGCGGTGTTGTACTGTATGCAGACTAGAGTGGTGTTGTATTGTCAGCTGTATGCTGACTAGGGTGGTGTTGTACTGTATGCTGACTAGAGTGGTGTTGTACTGTCAGCTGTATGCAGACTAGAGTGGTGTTGTACTGTATGCAGACTAGAGTGGTGTTGTACTGTATGCAGACTAGAGTGGTGTTGTACTGTATGCAGACTAGAGTGGTGTCGTACTGTCAGCTGACAAAAGTATCAATAGAGTTTCTCTGATGCATATAGTTCACAACACCTTGTATTTGAATGGGATCTACTGGCATTGATAACACCTGACATGTATGTTTCATAACTTTATGAGCAGTGCAGGATCCTTCATAATAACAGGCTTATTAGCACTGTACACATTGGACAATTGTCAAAACCTTCACAGATATGCTTCAGAATGAGATTTGATGTTTTCAGTATAAATATGCTCCCTTTTTTTTTGAGCTCTTCTCTATTCATTCACTTGAACCGAGAGTCAACAGTATGCTAGATGTCAAGTCGGGGCCTCATCGAATGGCCGTTGGGGTTCTGTATAAATCTCCTCTTCAAAAGCAGCCAACCAAAGTAAAAAGGCTGAAACGCAGTTAAGCTGGAGGGCTATGATGCTCAGAACCCTTAACTACAGACATGTATAAATAATACAGAGGAAAGAACCTGTCAGAAGAGATTTAAATCACTGCAGGGCTGAAATACATTTTAAGGGCAAAGTGTGAACCCACAAAATTCCATAATTTGGTTCTGCTCAACAAAAAAAATGGTTGGCCAAGCGCAAGTTCTTAAAATTCATTGGCTGTTGAGAAAATACCTCTCTTTTGAAGGCAAGTACAATCCCATTATGTTCTATAGAGTGGCTTGTTTGTTCATGGATAGTTCTGCGTCGTGATTCCACAGGGCTCAATTAAGTTGCCACTTAATTCTGAGGACATTCATTCCATAGGCAAGTTCTTGGCTGTACCAACAAACAAAAAAACAATTTAACATATAAACTGCAGAATAAAATAAGGAATGGCCTATCAAACAAAATGAAGCCCAATAAAATGAACATTCTCTCTTAATCTTTCATAGACTGAACCCTTGAAAGCAGGAACAGATGGTCATGTCGTGCTGATGTATCCTGTACTTCAATTGGACTGGGACTTGTTGTTTATTGTAGAATACAAAATGGAGGATACAACATGAATATTACATAGTGGACACTACGAAGGACATAGTCGTCCTGGTACACTATTATGAAGGACATAGTGAAGGACATAGTCGCCCTGGTACAGTACGAAGGACATAGTCGTCCTGGTACACTATTATGAAGGACATAGTCGTCCTGGTACACTATTATGAAGGACATAGTGAAGGACATAGTCGCCCTGGTACAGTACGAAGGACATAGTCGTCCTGGTACACTACGGAGGACATAGTTGTCCTGGTACACTATGAAGGACATAGTGAAAGACATAGTCGTCCTGGTACACTACGAAGGACATAGTCTTCCTGGTACACTACGAAGGACATAGTCTTCCTGGTACACTACGAAGGACATAGTCGTCCTGGTACACTACGAAGGACATAGTCGTCCTGGTACACTACGAAGGACATAGTCGTCCTGGTACACTACGAAGGACATAGTCGTCCTGGTACACTATGAAGGACATAGTTGTCCTGGTACACTACGAAGGACATAGTGAAGGACATAGTGTACTATGAAACAGATATTTTATATAAAACAATGATAATTACATTTACATTTAAGTCATTTAGCAGACGCTCTTATCCAGAGCGACTTACAAACTTTGGGCAAAAAGGCAAACTCGGCTCCATCATTCATTGAATCAGATGGCTCCTTTCATCACAAAACAAACTGATATTGCCAACTACTTTAATGCTTTTTTTAATTGGAAAGATTAGCAAACGTAGGCATGACAACAATACATTCTGAACCTAGACATCCATCCATAACTGACCAAATTATGAAATAGAGAACATTGTATTTTTAAATTCCGTAAAGTGAGTGGGGAAGAGGTGAAAAAAATTATTGTTGTCCATCAACAATAACAAGCCACCTGGGTCTGACAACATGGATGGAAGATTACTGAGGATGATAGCAGACAATATTGCCACTCCTATTTGCCATCTATTCAATCTAAGCCTGTAAGTGTGCTATCAGTGTCACGTTCTGACCTTAATTCCTTTTGTTTTGTCTTTGTTTTAGTATGGTCAGGGCGTGAGTTGGGGTGGGCAGTCTTTGTTCTTTTTTCTACAATTTGGGATTTCTGTGTTTGGCCTGGTATGGTTCTCAATCAGAGGCAGCTGTCAATCGTTGTCCCTGATTGAGAACCATACTTAGGTAGCCTGTTTTCACCTTTGAGTTGTGGGTGATTCTTTTCTGTTCTGTGTTTTGCTGCACCGTTCAGGACTTTTCGTTTTTGTCGTTTTATTGTTTTTGTTCAAGTGTTCAGTATTCGTATTAAATACAATTTGGACACCAACCACGCTGCGCATTGGTCCTCACCTTCTTCCACCAACGACGAACGTTACAATCAGGCCTGGAGGGAAGCAAAAGTAATTCCACCCTCCAAGAATAGCAAAGCACCCTTTACTGGCTCAAACGACTGACAAATCAGCCTGTTACCAACCCTTAGTAAACATTTTGAAAAAACATTTGTTTTACCAGATACAATGGGATTTCACAGTAAACAAATTAACAACAGATTTTTCAGCTTTTAGGGAATTTCAACATGTACGGCACACACAAATGACTGATGATTTGCTGAAAGAAATTGATAATAAAAAGATGATTGTGGAAGCTGTTTTGTTAGACTTCAGTGCAGCAGTTGATCATAATCTGCTGCTGGAAAAACGTATGTGTTTTGGTTTTACACCTCCTGCTATGTCGAGGATCGAGAATTACCTGTCTAACAGAACGGAGGGTGTTCTTTAATGGAAGCCTCTGCAACATAATCCAGGTAGAGTCAGGCATTCCCCAGGACAGCTGTCTAGGCCCCTTACTTTTTTCAATGTTTTACTAATTACCTGCCACTGGCTCTAAAATAAAAGCCTGTGTGTCTAAGTATGCTGGTAACTCAACACTATACACATCAGCTACCACAACAAGTGAAATCACTGCAACACTTAACAAAGAGCTGGCAACACAATATCCATTGTGCGTATAGGCTATTTAGTGTGGTCTCAGTCAAATCATCCATAGCCTATAGGCTACGAAGTGCATGTGCGGAGAAGCACAATCAATCAATTAATCAAATGTATTATTTACATCAGCCGAAGTCACTTATACAGCTTATACAGAAACCCAGCCTAAAACCCCAAACAGCAAGCAATGCAGATGTAGAAACCCGGTGGCTAGGAAAAACTCCCTAGAAAGGCCGAAACCTAGGAAGAAACCTAGAGAGGAACCAGGCTCTGAGGGGTGGCCAGTCCTCTTCTGGCTGTGCTGGGTGGAGATTATAACAGTACATGACCAAGATGTTCAAACGTTCATAGATGACCAGCATAGTCAAATAATAATAATCACAGTGGTTGTCGAGGGTGCAACTGGTCAGCACCTCAGGAGTAAATGTGAGTTGGCTAGGGACAGCAGGTGCGGTAGAGAGAGAGTTGAAAACAGGAGATCCGGGACAAGGTAGCACGTCCAGTGAACAGGTCAGGGTTCCATAGCCACAAGCAGAACAGTTGAAACTGGAGCAGCAACACGACCAGGTGGACTGGGGACAGTAAGGAGTCATCATGCCAGGTAGCCCTGAGGCGTGGTCCCAGGGCTCAGGTCCTCCGGGAGGGGAGCGAGAGAGAGAGAATTAGAGGGAGCACACTTAAATTCACACAGGACACAGGATATAACATATCTAACAGACTGACCCTAGCCCTCTGACACACAAACTATTGCAGCATAAATACTGGAGGCTGAGACAGTAGGGGTCGGGAGACACTGTGGCCCCGTCCGACGATACCCCCGGACGGAGCCAACCTGGCAGGATATAACCCCACCCACTTTGCCAAAGCACAGCCCACACACCACCACCATTAGGGGGATATCTTCAAACCACCAACTTACTACACTGAACAAGACTGAGTATACCCCACGAAGATCTCCCCCACAGCACAAACCCGAGGTGGGCACCAACCCGGACAGGAAAATCGCGTCAGTTACTCAACCCATTCAAGTGATGCACCCCTTCTAGGGACGGCATGGTAGAGCGCCAGTAAGCCAGTGACTCTGTAATATGGTTAGAGGCAGAGAATCCCAGTGGAGAGAGTGGAACCAGCCAGGCAGAGACAGCAAGGGAAGTTTGTCGCTCTAGTGCCTTTCCGTTCACCTTCACACCCCTGGGCCAGACTACACTCAATCATAGGGCCTACTGAAGAGAGTTTTCAGTAAAGACTTAAAGGTTGAGACCGAGTCTGCGTCTCTCACATGGGTAGGCAGACCATTCCATAGAAATGGAGCTCTATAGGAGAAAGCCCTGCCTCCAGCTGTTTGCTTAAAAATTCTAGGGACAGTAAGGAGGCCTGCGTATTGTGACCATAGCGTACGTGTATGTACGTCAGGACCAAATTGGAAAGATAGGTGGGAGCAAGCCCATGTAATGCTTTGAAGGTTAGCAGTAAAACCTTGAAATCAGCCCTAGCCTTAACAGGAAGCCAGGCTAGCACTGGAGTAATAGGATCACATTGTTTGGTTCTAGTCAAGATTCTAGCAGCCGTGTTAAGTGATTTATCCGGGTAGCCAGAAAGTGGAGCATTGCAGAATTCTAATCTAGAAATACAAAAGCATGGATTAGCTTTTCTGCATCATTTTTGGGCAGAAAGTTTCAGATATTTTCAATGTTACGTAGATGGCAAAAAGCTGTCCTTGAAATTGTCTTGGTATGTTCGTCAAAAGAGAGATCAGGGTCCAGAGTAACGCAAAGGTCCTTCAGTTTTATTTGAGACGACTGTACAACCATCAAGATGAATTGTCAGATCCAACAGAAGATCTCTTTGTTTCTTGGGACCTAGAACTACGTAGCATCTCTGTTTTGTCCGAGTTTAAAAGTAGAACATTTGCCGCCATCCACTTCCTTATGTCTGAAACACATGCTTCAGGGAGGGCAATTTTGGGGCTTCACCATGTTTCATCGAAATGTACAGCTGTGTATCGTCCGCGTAGCAGTGAACGTTAACATTATGTTTCTGAATGACATCACCATGAGGTAAAATATATAGTGAAAACAATAGTGGTCCTAAAACGGAACCTTGAGGAACACTGAAATTGACAGTTGATTTGTCAGAGGCCAAACCATTCACAGAGACAAAGTTACATTTCTAATATAGCTGCCGGGAAATAAATAAATAAAAATAGGCTGCATTACACTACATTGGATATTCCAACCTTGAGGCCTGGCCTGCTCTGCTCTTGCTAATCAAAAACCGTGTGTGCTGCCTAACCACAGGCTGTGCTGTTTAGTGTTACGGTGGCAGTTCAGGAGGTTCAGTTCAGGAGGAAAGTCAAATGTTTATTGTGAAAATAATTTTGGATTCGGCCTTGCGCGTGGACTAGCTTAGAGCCTATGTTCTGTTCAGTTGGAGAAGGAGAGCGCGAAGATGAGAAGGAGGACCGGAGGTCAACTTTGATCGCTTGCTACTACTCTGATTTTAATAAAAACCAATATGTTTCTTTCCCATGATATATTTATCAGAGTTATTGACCTCACAATAATTCAGATTGAGTCATTTACATTGTGGTGCTGAAAGTAGAAATTCAAGTAGGCATATCTCATTTCAGTCTTCATTTTAATTAGACTTTACTAACAACAAGAGGGCTTTGTGTTGGAGCCTATTTCTTCCTGTTTAAGAAATAAGAGGTAGGCCTACCTCTTTGACAAATTAAATTAGGCTACAGGCTGCTATATCCATAGATTGTGTCGGTCAATTCCTCCACCCACCATGCACTCTTTAAATAGCCTAACTCCATGTCAATTATGGCCTGTTATAAGGTAGAACCAAAACTCAAATTGATGGGGTATGAAAGGGTATGCCATAGGCCTACCTTTTGTTAAAGGAAATGTCAAATATCACAGGCCTACCCTAAGTTAGCTTAAGATTTTGAAGAAAATAAAATGGATCTGATTATATAAAGTGATCTATAACAGCGCTTTGGTCCTTAATGCTTTATGCTCGAAACAAACAGCAAAATATCCTGGAAAAACATGACTGATGCATTATGGGAATATCATTGTTTTATTTCCTTGATATTCAGAGGTGGAACTACAACCTTCTATAGCCAAGGAGACAAAAAAATGTACTTTGTTTGGGAAGTAATCTAATTCTGTCACTATCAATTGATTAAGCTATTTACTTTCCGTGCAATAGGAGATGTTTAAACCCAGACAGCTTTCAGGGTAACGTGTGGGTTAAGCCACAGAAGACGAATAGCCAACATTTAAAGACTGCATTTTTCTGCGTCGGTAGGCCTACTCTGTCTGGGGTGGAAAGATAGGCCTAACTTTTGAAAGTACCATACTCATATTCCTAATGATGTCTCGGATTTTATTATATCCCAACAGGGACAGTTTCATTGCAAACAAGACACACCGATTTGGCATTAGAGAAATATGATAAGATGAACACATAGGCCTATCTCTCTGTCTACTCTTAGCCTGTAATTTCAGTCATTTGTGTGGTACTAAAAAACAATTACGTTTATAAAAAGACAACTTTTTCTCAGACCAGCAAATACAATGCTTTTACTAAACAGGAGCTCTTTCTACCTCTACTCTTGTCCACGGTGGTCTGCAAACTCACAATCTTCTGGCCCCAGCCCTGTGCGCTATCAAAATTCCTGCGTTGACATGTAATTCTGACAGGACGGAGAACAGTATCTAAAACTGCGTATCCCAAGCTCTGGTCTGTCCAGGAACTGAGGGTATGCATGTTCTCTGCTATCCTCTTTGTTGTAATTATTATTTTGGCTATAGGGGAGGGGTAATTGGGGTTTTTCATGTGTTCATGGAGGTTTAGGTCAAATATATTTTCCCTGTAAGCCTTATTATAAATTACATTCACTCCCTTAGTCCTAATTTTTCAAAAACTAAAAGCATTGTATTTGGGACAAATCAATCACTAAACCCTAAACCTCAACTAAATTTTTTTTTATGAATGGTCACGAAATTAAGTAAATTGAGGAGACTAAAATGCTTGGAGTAACCCTGGATTTAAAATTGTCCAGGTCAAAACATATAGCTAAGACAGCAGGTAGCCAAGTGGTTAGCGCATTGGGCCAGTAACTGAAAGGTTGCTGGATCGAATCCCTGAGCTGACAAGGTAAAATCGTTCTGCCCCTGAGCAAGGCAGTTAACCACACTGTGGATGTTGATTAAGGCAGCACCCCACACCTCTCTGATTCAGAGGGGTTGGGTTAAATGCAGAAGACACAGTTCAGTTGAAGGCATTCAGTTGTACAACTAGGACTAGGTATCATCCTTCCCCTAAGATGGTGGAGAGGTCTGTCCATGATAAAGCGCTGCTCTGCCTTCTTAATAAGGCAGGTCCTACAGGCCCTAACTTTGTCTTACCTGGACTACTGTCCAGATGTGTGGTCAAGTGCCACAGAGGGATTTAGGAAAATTACAATTGGCCCAGGACAGAGCAGCAGGGCTGGCCCATAAATGTACAACAATAATATTATATGCATGTAGAGGACAGATTGACTTCATCACTACTTGTTTTTGAGAGAGGTATTGACATGCTGAATGCATTGAGCTGTCTGTTTAAACTACTAGCACACAGCTCAGACACCCATGCATATACACCACAAGACATGCCACAAGAGGTCTCTTCACAGTCCCCAAGTCCAGAACAGACTATGGGAGGCACACAGTACTACATAGAGCCATGACAACATGGAACTCTATTCCACAGTACTACATATAGCCATGACTACATGGAACTCTATTCCACAGTACTACATAGAGCCATGACTACATGGAACTCTATTCCACAGTACTACATAGAGCCATGACTACATGGAACTCTATTCCACAGTACTACATAGAGCCATGGCTACATGGTACTCTATTCCACAGTACTACATAGAGCCATGACTACATGGTGCTCTATTCCACAGTACTACATAGAGACATGACTACATGGTACTCTATTCCACAGTACTACATAGAGCCATGACTACATGGAACTCTATTCCACAGTACTACATAGAGCCATGACTACATGGAACTCTATTCCACAGTACTACATAGAGCCATGACTACGTGGTACTCTATTCCACAGTACTACATAGAGCCATGACTACATGGTACTCTATTCCACAGTACTACATAGAGCCATGACTACATGGTACTCTATTCCACAGTACTACATAGAGACATGACTACATGGAACTCTATTCCACAGTACTACATAGAGCCATGACTACATGGAACTCTATTCCACAGTACTACATAGAGCCATGACTACATGGTACTCTATTCCACAGTACTACATAGAGCCATGACTACATGGTGCTCTATTCCACAGTACTACATAGAGACATGACTACATGGTACTCTATTCCACAGTACTACATAGAGCCATGACTACATGGAACTCTATTCCACAGTACTACATAGAGCCATGACTCTACATGGAACTCTATTCCACAGTACTACATAGAGCCATGACTACATGGAACTCTATTCCACAGTACTACATAGAGCCATGACTACATGGAACTCTATTCCACAGTACTACATAGAGCCATGACTACATGGAACTCTATTCCACAGTACTACATAGAGCCATGACTACGTGGTACTCTATTCCACAGTACTACATAGAGCCATGACTACATGGTACTCTATTCCACAGTACTACATAGAGCCATGACTACATGGTACTCTATTCCACAGTACTACATAGAGACATGACTACATGGAACTCTATTCCACAGTACTACATAGAGCCATGACTACATGGAACTCTATTCCACAGTACTACATAGAGCCATGACCACATGGAACTCTATTCCACAGTACTACATAGAGCATTGACCACATGGAACTCTATTCCACAGTACTACATAGAGCCATGACCACATGGAACTCTATTCCACAGTACTACATAGAGCCTTGACTACATGGAACTCTATTCCACAGTACTACATAGAGCCATGACTACATGGAACTCTATTCCACAGTACTACATAGAGCCATGACTACATGGAACTCTATTCCACAGTACTACATAGAGCCATGACTACATGGTACTCTATTCCACAGTACTACATAGAGACATGACTACATGGAACTCTATTCCACAGTACTACATAGAGACATGACTACATGGAACTCTATTCCACAGTACTACATAGAGCCATGACCACATGGAACTCTATTCCACAGTACTACATAGAGCCATGACTACATGGAACTCTATTCCACAGTACTACATAGAGCCATGACCACATGGAACTCTATTCCACAGTACTACATAGAGACATGACTACATGGAACTCTATTCCACAGTACTACATAGAGCCATGACTACATGGAACTCTATTCCACAGTACTACATAGAGCCATGACTACATGGAACTCTATTCCACATCAGGTAACTGATGCAGCAGTAGAATCAGATAAAAAAAAACACCTTATGGAACAGCGGGGACTGTGAAGAGACACACATACACGATAACATGCGCACTATTCACTTACGTACACATGGCTTTTGTGCTGTACATACAGTGGAGCAAAAAAGTATTTAGTCAGCCACCAATTGTGCAAGTTCTCAAACTTAAAAAGATGAGAGGCCTGTAATTTTCATCATAGGTACACTTCAACTATGACAGACAAAATGAGGGGGAAAAATCCTGAAAATCACATTGTAGGATTTTTAATGAATTTATTTGCAAATTATGGTGGAAAATAAGTACAATATTTACCCATTATTCTTTTCAAAATTCTTCAAGCTCTGTCAAATTGGTTATTGATCATTACTAGACAACCATGTTCAGGTATTGCCATATATTTTCAAGCAAATTTAAGTCAAAACTGTAACTCGGCCAATCAGGAATATTCACTGTCTTCTTGGTAAGCAACTCCAGTGTAGATTTTGCCTTGTGTTTTAGGTTATTGGCCTGCTGAAAGAATAATTAATTTCCTAGTGTCTGGTGTAAAGCAGACTGGACCAGGTTTTCCTCTAGGAACCTGAATGCCAAAAATGTTTTGGTGGATTGGTGGAGTCAGGGTTCAGACCTGAGCCAACTCCCCATGCTTACTGTGGGGAGCGTGTGACTGGTCAGGCACTGTGTTATGCGGTGATGCACACGGTGTTTCCCCAGTGAGCAGCCACAGCCCGATGCGCTCTGTGCAAGCTCCCGTGCTTTAGTGGTCATTCAGCCAGGACGGATTGTGTCAGCTCAATGCTCAAGGCCTCCGGTGCGTCTCTTCGGCCCAGGATATCCTGCGCCAGCTGTACTCACGGTAGCCCCAGTTCGCCAGCACAGCCCAGTGCGGCCTGTTCCAGCTCCCCTAACTTAAAATATATATATATATATTTCACCTTTATTTAACCAGGTAGGCAAGTTGAGAACAAGTTCTCATTTACAATTCGACACATACAACAACGCAGAGTTACTCATGGAGTAAAACAAACATACAGTCAATAATACAGTAGAAAAATAAGTCTATATACAATGTGAGGAAATGAGGTGAGATAAGGGACGTAAAGGCAAAAAAGGACATGGTGGTGAAAGTAAATACAATATAGCAAGTAAAACACTGGAATGGTTGATTTGCAGTGGAAGAATGTACAAGGTAGAGATAGAAATAATGGTGTGCAAAGGAGCAAAATAAATAAATATCGTAGGGGGAGAGGTAGTTTTTTGGGCTAAATTATAGATGGGCTATGTACAGGTGCAGTAATCTGTGAGCTGCTCTGACAGCTGGTGCTTAAAGCTAGTGAGGGAGATAAGTGTTTCCAGTTTCAGAGATTTTGGTAGTTCGTTCCAGTCATTGGCAGCACAGAACTGGGATTCAGAACTGGGATTCAGCCAGGACGCGTTGTGCCAACTCTGCGCTCCAGACCGCCTCCACGGCCCAGCATATCCTGCGCCGGCTCTACGCACTATGCCTCCAGTGCGCCGTCATAGCCTAGTGTGTCCCGTGCTAGCTCTCCACACTCACCGAGCTAAAGTGAGTATCCAGGAAGGATGTGTTGTGGCAGCTCCACTCACAAGGCTCCACGTACGAAGCCTCCAGCGACGGACCCCAGTCCGGAGCCCCCAGCGACGGTCCCCAGTCCGGAGCCTCCAGCGACGGTCCCCAGTCCGGAGTTTTCGGCGACAAGCTGTAGTCCGGTTCAGTTCAGAGCCTACGGCAATGATTCATGGTCCAGAGTCTCCGGCGACGATCCACGGTCCAGTTCCTCCGGCGATGATTCATGGTCCGGTTCCACAGAAGTGGAGGGATCAGCGTAGTGGTCATTCATTGGATACGCCCCGAACCGGAGCCGCCACCGAGATTAGATGCCCACCCGGACCATCCCCTATAGGTTCAGGTTTGCGGCCAGGGGGGGGGGTACTGTCACGCCCTTAGAGATCCTTGTTATTCTCTATGTTTGGTTAGGTCAGGGTGTGATTTGGGTGGGCATTCTATGTCCTCTATTTCTTTGTGTTTGGCCGAGTGTGGTTCCCAATCAGAGGCAGCTGTCTTTCATTGTCTCTGATTGGGGATCATACTTAGGTAGCCCTTTTTCCCTCCTTCAGTGTGGGATCTGGTCTTTGTTTGAGTGCATGTAGTTTGCACGACAAAGCTTTTCGTTCGTTGTATTGTTTATTGTTTTTCTTAGTGGAACATTTAAATGAAATAATGTACGCCTACCACGCTGCACTTTGGTCTCCTTCCGACGACAAACTTTACAGCTTGAACATATGGATGGTGGAACTCAGTAATGTGTTGTATTGGATTTGCCCCAAACATAACACTTTGTATTCAGGACAAAAAAGTGCATTTCTTTGCCACATGATTTGCAGTATTACTTTAGTACCCTCTTAGAATATTTGCATTCTATACAGGCTTCCTTCTTTTCACTTTGTTAATTAGGTTAGTATTGTGGAGTAACTACAATGTTGATCCATCCTCAGTTTTCCCTTATCACAGCCATTAAACACAAACTGTGTCAATGTCACAATTGTATGTGTGGGGTACAGCAATGAGGTAGTCATTCAAAAATCATGTTAAACACTATTATTACACAGAGTGAGTCCATGTAACTTATTATGTGACTTGTTAAACAATTTTTACTCCTGAACTTGTTCAGGATTCCCATAACAAAGGGGTTGAATACTTATTGATTCAAGACATTTCAGCTTTTCATTTTTAATGAATGTGTAAAGATGTAACAGTGACACAAAATCTCAATTGAATCCATTTCAAATTATGGCTGTAACACAACCAAAATGTGGAAAAAGTGAAGAACTGAATACTTTCTGAAGGCTCTGTAATTGCCTTCATTTTGCTGGACCCCAGGAAGAGTAGCTGCTGCCTTGGCAGGAACTAACAGGGATCCATAATAAACCTTCAGGAAGCGTAGCTGCTGCCTTGGCAGGAACTAACGGGGATCCATAATAAACCCCAGGAAGAGTAGCTGCTGCCTTGGCAGGAACTAACAGGGATCCATAATAAACCCAAGGAAGAGTAGCTGCTGCCTTGGCAAGAACTAACAGGGATCCATAATAAACCTCCAGGAAGACTAGCTGCTGCCTTGGCAGGGACTAACAGGGATCCATAATAAACCCCAGGAAGAGTCGCTGCTGCCTTGGCAGGAACTAACAGGGATCCATAATAAACCTTCAGGAAGCGTAGCTGCTGCCTTGGCAGGAACTAACGGGGATCCATAATAAACCCCAGGAAGAGTAGCTGCTGCCTTGGCAGGAACTAACAGGGATCCATAATAAACCCCAGGAAGAGTAGCTGCTGCCTTGGCAGGAACTAACAGGGATCCATAATAAACCCAAGGAAGAGTAGCTGCTGCCTTGGCAAGAACTAACAGGGATCCATAATAAACCCCAGGAAGAGTCCAGGAAGACCATAATAAACCCAAGGAAGAGTGCTGCCTTGGCAGGGACTAACAGGGATCCATAATAAACCCCAGGAAGAGTCGCTGCTGCCTTGGCAGGAACTAACAGGGATCCATAATAAACCTCCAGGAAGAGTAGCTGCTGCCTTGGCAGGAACTAACAGGGATCCATAATAAACCCCAGGAAGAGTAGCTGCTGCCTTGGCAGGAACTAACAGGGATCCATAATAAACCCCAGGAAGAGTAGCTGCTGCCTTGGCAGGAACTAACAGGGATCCATAATAAACCTCCAGGAAGACTAGCTGCTGCCTTGGCAGGAACTAACAGGGATCCATAATAAACCCCAGGAAGAGTAGCTGCTGCCTTGGCAGGAACTAACAGGGATCCATAATAAACCCAAGGAAGAGTAGCTGCTGCCTTGGCAGGAACTAACAGGGATCCATAATAAACCTCCAGGAAGACTAGCTGCTGCCTTGGCAGGGACTAACAGGGATCCATAATAAACCCCAGGAAGAGTCACTACTGTTCCACTGGATGTCATTGGCAGGAACTAACAGGGATCCATAATAAACCTCCAGGAAGAGTAGCTGCTGCCTTGGCAGGAACTAACAGGGATCCAAACCCCAGTAATAAACCTAAACCAGGAAGACTAGCTGCTGCCTTGGCAGGAATTAACAGGGATCCATAATAAACCCCAGGAAGAGTAGCTGCTGCCTTGGCATGAACTAACAGGGATCCATAATAAACCCCATGAAGAGTAGCTGCTGCCTTGGCAGGAACTAACAAGGATCCAGTAATCCCTCTAATCCCTCTCACCCCCCCCCCCTTAAAAGATTTAGATGCACTACTGTTCCACTGGGGTCATTAGGTGAATGCCCAGGAAGAGTAGCTGCTGGGAACTAAGAGCGATCCATAATAAACCCCAGAAGAGTAGCTTAAATGTAAATGTAAATGATCCATAATAAACCCCAGGAAGAGTAGCTTCTGCCTTGGCAGGAACTAACGGGGATCCATAATAAACCCCAGTAAAAGTAGCTGCTGCCTTGGCAGGAATTAACAGGGATCCATAATAAACCCCAGGAAGAGTAGCTGCTGCCTTGGCATGAACTAACAGGGATCCATAATAAACCCCAGGAAGAGTAGCTGCTGCCTTGGCAGGAACTAACAGGGATCCATAATAAACCCCAGGAAGAGTAGCTGCTGCCTTGACAGGAACTAACAGGGATCCATAATAAACCCCAGGAAGAGTAGCTGCTGCCTTGACAGGAACTAATGGGGATCCATAATAAACCCCAGGAAGAGTAGCTGCTGCCTTGGCAGGAACTAACTGGGGATCCATAATAAACCCCAGGAAGAGTAGCTGCTGCCTTGGCAGGAACTAACTGGGATCCATAATAAATACAAATAGTGGGCCTTTTACACTACGAAGGACATAGGGGGACAAGTTAAATCTCCAAAATGATCAAGCATTTTGTCCACATTATCCTGAGGTGTTAACCGCTGACACAGTGAGCCCAGTCTGAACATTATCCTGAGGTGTTAACAGCTGATACAGTGATCTTAGTCTGAACATTATCCTGAGGTGTTAACCGCTGACACAGTGAGCCCAGTCTGAACATTATCCTGAGGTGTTAACAGCTGATACAGTGAGCCCAGTCTGAACATTATCCTGAGGTGTTAACAGCTGATACAGTGAGCCCAGTCTGAACATTATCCTGAGGTGTTAACCGCTGACACAGTGAGCCCAGTCTGAACATTATCCTGAGGTGTTAACAGCTGATACAGTGAGCCCAGTCTGAACATTATCCTGAGGTGTTAACCGCTGACACAGTGAGCCCAGTCTGAACATTATCCTGAGGTGTTAACAGCTGATACAGTGAGCCCAGTCTGAACATTATCCTGAGGTGTTAACCGCTGACACAGTGAGCCCAGTCTGAACATTATCCTGAGGTGTTAACCGCTGACACAGTGAGCCCAGTCTGAACATTATCCTGAGGTGTTAACAGCTGATACAGTGAGCCCAGTCTGAACTTTATCCTGAGGTGTTAACAGCTGATACAGTGAGCCCAGTCTGAACATTATCCTGAGGTGTTAACAGCTGATACAGTGAGCCCAGTCTGAACATTATCCTGAGGTGTTAACAGCTGATACAGTGAGCTTAGTCTGAACATTATCCTGAGGTGTTAACCGCTGACACAGTGAGCCCAGTCTGAACATTATCCTGAGGTGTTAACAGCTGATACAGTGAGCCCAGTCTGAACATTATCCTGAGGTGTTAACAGCTGATACAGTGAGCTTAGTCTGAACATTATCCTGAGGTGTTAACCGCTGACACAGTGAGCCCAGTCTGAACATTATCCTGAGGTGTTAACAGCTGACACAGTGAGCCCAGTCTGAACATTATCCTGCTTTAAATAAACATTAGTGAGGACAAACCTAACTGGACTGTTTGTCCCTCACAGTTTTACTCATTTTGTATGGAGCTAGGTGTTTTCACATCAAACTTGGACAGGGTCATACTATTTGTTTATTAATTGTATTATGTAGAGTAGAACCACAGCGCTAACCGTAACTGTGGTATGGAAATTTCCTGAAACCACTGCATGTCGTATTATCCCGATCCCTACTGTGGAAAGTCTCCAATTAGCAATGTGTAGTCTCTATTTACCATGTTACAGCAACCTCTCACACAACGTGGCTAAGTAAATCTGCCCTCATGCAGGTTTCTTTTCATGGCAACTCAATTTCAGGCTGGAGAATCTTTTTTTTTTTTTATATATATTTTTTTCATCAAGACACTCAGGGGCTGTTGAGTCCCCACTGTATTCACTGCTCACTGTAGTAAATGATTGAAAACAGCAGGCTCCCACCAGCCTTATGAGATGGGGGGAACAAGCAGTACCTGAAACTCACAACCAAAAGTGTCACTAAGGAGCATCCTGGTGTCTTTAGACTGGTCACTAAGGAGCATCCTGGTGTCTTTAGACTGGTCACTAAGGACCATCTTGGTGTCTTTAGACTGGTCACTAAGGAGCATCCTGGTGTCTTTAGACTGGTCACTAAGGAGCATCCTGGTGTCTTTAGACTGGTCACTAAGGAGCATCCTGGTGTCTTTAGACTGGTCACTAAGGAGCATCCTGGTGTCTTTAGACTGGTCACTAAGGAGCATCCTGGTGTCTTTAGACTGGTCACTAAGGAGCATCCTGGTGTCTTTAGACTGGTCACTAAGGAGCATCCTGGTGTCTTTAGACTGGTCACTAAGGAGCATCCTGGTGTCTTTAGATCACTGGAGCATCCTGGTGTCTTTAGACTGGTCACTAAGGGTGTCTTTAGACTGGTCATCCTGGTGCATCCTGGTTAGACTGAAGAACTGAATGAACCATGAAGGATAGCGATGCTACACAGAGCCACAACACAGAGCCACAAGCATTAGTTCCAGTATGAGCTACACTGGGCACAGATGACATGTCTAATTTGGATATACATTAGGTTGAGTTATCAACTCATGTGACTTCAACGTGAAATCAACAAAACATTTCACCATGTCATTGGATTTAGATTAAAAGTTGTGTGAAAAAAAGAAGAAGGAGGAAATGCCATAATGGTGATTTACTTTTTGTGAATCCAATCAGTTTTCCAGGTTAATTCAATATCACAGATTTTTTTCTGGTTGAAATGACGTGGCAACAACATTAATTCAATCAGTTTTTTTTTGCCCAGTGGGTCCTCACACATCACTGTGAAAAGCATTGTGTCTCACGTTTGGTTGTTCATGTTAGGACAGTAAATGGAAGACTACGAGGCACCCACAGATATATTTTATTTGGGTCTTGCATTTCATATCGAGTTGGTACGATCAGTACAGCCAAACTATGACTAACGATGCAGAACTAGTTCAGGATTATTCTCAAATGACACAATCAAACATTTCTACCCAGTATGGTGGATTCAACACTGCTGTAACAATACCATGACTAAATAAATGGATAGCCTATTTCATTGCATGATTTAAATAAGCTGTTTGTTGAACCCTTGAGTGGGTGGGTGTCCAATTCTGTAATTATTCAAAGCTCAGAGGGTGTTCAAGCATTTTCTTTGGATGTCATTCATTTCACAATAAACCATAGAGACTATACTCTGACCCTGACAGCAGTTCCTAAGCTTTCACCGAGAATACATGAACAGAATCCTAATTGCTCCCTTTGTTACTCCCCCACCTAAGATACCCCTCACTAGAAACACAATGAAAATGCACATTTATTTCAACTTTTTTGTTCAGTAACCCCATCTTCAGATATCCTCTGATTTCCAGAATGAAAACGTTTTAGTATGAGATGTTTTAAAATAGACTGACATATTTATTCTCTTTTCCTTGATGCAAATGTACAGTCTGTGTTGAAATGTGTGATTTGTTGTCTAAAGTACCGATCTGTCTCTCAACAGTCAAAGACCTACATGTGCAGCAGCCAGAGTAAAGTACTGTGTTTGACCATAGACTTTGGATCTGGCTTCACTTGTTCTGAGAGCTCCTCGAAGGTGAGTCATCGTTCATTCACTATTCTAACTGAATGTTCAACAGGCTATAGTAGGGGGGGATATTGTCCATGCTAGACTGGTTAATACCTACTGTTTACCGATTGGTCAAAGAATAATGAACCCTTACTATATTCCTCAATGTTATCCCCTGTAGAGTATATTATGGAGATACAAATTCTCTCAACTGAAAGGCTCCTCTGATGATGGGAAAACAAGGGTGAAACTCCTCTTCAAGAATGCTGAAAACAAACAGATAGAGATGAAGGTGACATCAACTCAACTTCAATTGCAGTGGCCTCTCTGAAGAGAGTATTGATAGACGGCAGAATGTTAGAATACTGTGGTCGCATATTAAAATGGAACTGAGAGCGTTTTTACTACTTTGCAGATATGAAACCAACAGAAAAACGAAATAATCAAAAAATATCAAATGTCCAGTTTATGCTACAAAAACAACTTCAATAAGAGGTTTTAAAATAGGTTATATTTGACTCAATTCTATGGCATACAGTAAGGCATCAGGGCAGCAGGTAGCCTAGTGGTTAGAGCGTTGGGCCAGTAACCAGCAGGTAGCCTAGTGGTTAGAGCGTTGGGCCAGTAACCAGCAGGTAGTCTAGTGGTTAGAGCGTTGGGCCAGTAACCAGCAGGTAGCCTAGGGGTTAGGTTAGTAACCAGCAGGTAGTCTAGTGGTTAGAGCGTTGGGCCAGTAACCAGCAGGTAGCCTAGTGGTTAGAGCGTTGGGTAACCAGCAGGTAGCCTAGTGGTTAGAGCGTTGGGCAGCCAGGGTAGTCTAGTGGTTAGAGCGTTGGGCCAGTACCAGCAGGTAGCCTAGTGGTTAGAGCGTTGGGCCAGTAACCAGCAGGTAGCCTAGTGGTTAGAGTGTTGGGCCAGTAACCAGCAGGTAGCCTAGTGGTTAGAGTGTTGGGCCAGTAACCAGCAGGTAGCCTAGTGGTTAGAGCGTTGGGCCAGTAACCAGCAGGTAGCCTAGTGGTTAGAGCGTTGGGCCAGTAACCAGCAGGTAGTCTAGTGGTTAGAGCGTTGGGCCAGTAACCAGCAGGTAGCCTAGTGGTTAGAGCGTTGGGCCAGTAACCAGCAGGTAGCCTAGTGGTTAGAGCGTTGGGCCAGTAACCAGCAGGCAGCCTAGTGGTTAGAGCGTTGGGCCAGTAACCAGCAGGTAGCCTAGTGGTTAGAGCGTTGGGCCAGTAACCAGCAGGTAGTCTAGTGGTTAGAGCGTTGGGCCAGTAACCAGCAGGTAGCCTAGTGGTTAGAGCGTTGGGCCAGTAACCAGCAGGTAGCCTAACTGTTAGAGCGTTGGGCCAGTAACCAGCAGGTAGCCTAGTGGTTAGAGCGTTGGGCCAGTAACCGAAAGGTTGCTAGATCAAATCCCTGAGCTGACAAGGTAAAAATCAGTTATTCTGCCCCTGAACAGGCAGTTAACCCACTGTTTCAAGGCTGTCATTGTAAATAAGAATTTGTTCTTAACTGACTTGCCTAGTTAAATAAAATAAAACAATTGTTGGCAGAATAGATGGATGCAGTTCAATGCATGATTAATATAATTCACCAATACATTTCTTGGTAATCCAACAAATATTACTATCAGGTTGTATTTTTTTTAACCTTTATTTAACTAGGCAAGTCAGTTAAGAACAAATTCTTATTTTCAATGACGGCCTAGTGGGTTAAAATGGTCAGAGTCAGGTGTTCTCTCATTTGTGTCTGGAAGTAGTTAGCAAGCTAGCCAATTTCAGCCAGTTATCTTGGTTTGCTGGACTGCCGTTGTGAGGAACCCTCATATCAGCCTTACTCCTTGGCCAGAGCGTCCCCTGTCAATAGTGCAGTGTGCGCTTTGGAATTTACGAACAAACCATTCAGTTGTCAAAACGTGGTTTGGGACAAGCATGCATTTGCAGGAAAGCTGCAGAAGGACAAGCAAGCTACTATTCCCCATCGTTTATCAGTGCAATTGTAACGGGCCAACTAGCTGAAAAGATTTGAGAGGGTTTATCTGATGTTCCCTCGTTAGATTTTAGCTCACCTCACTCAAGCTAGCATTAGTAGTTGATCTTGTTGTTGTTGTTGATGAGTATAACTGAGGGAGAGAGAACCTACCTGTGCATGGTTGTTTAATCAATAGGGCTGTGAAAGAGGACTCCTGTGAGATTGACATATTTGCAGAAATCCATTCAGGGTCTATTTTGTGGCTTTTTACAAATGCGTTATAAAGATTTAAAGTTGCGCTGTTGCACCTGCCTGTAAACACACAGTCCAGTTATAGGTTAATGATGGCAGGCCTGTGTGGCAAATGGCTTGTTTGCATAAAGCCCCTACTGTAGCTCTGATTGGCTATGGCGCACCTGTCTGCGTTGACTCCAGTCCTGGAGGAGAGGTGGTTTGATTAGGTTGTATGTGCTGCACTACTGTCTATTAATTGTCCAAAACCCCAAGGCCGCTTTGCCATTCTACATGCATTTCTATAGAACTTCCTCTACTGTACATCGTTCCCAAACATTTCATGAATTTATGAAAACTGACAAATGTCATCATGTCTAAATACTTGCTTGTCAGAATTTTTTTTTTACAAAAAGCGGTCATATTCTTTCTGAGAGAGATTTGAATACGATTTCACGTTGATAAAATGCTGCCAGTTCCACTTTAAAAATGGTATTGATAGGGAGAAGAATGTTCTGAATACTGTGGTTATTACTCAAATTGGCTTTTGCTACCTCATCAATATATAGAACTAAAATATTTCTGGTAAATTCCATGTGGGGAACAAGTAGAGGTTGTTGTTGTTATTATTATTAAGATGAGTGCCTATTTGTTACAAAAGTAATTGTGACATTTTAATGTATGCAAACATTATGTAAATATTATGCAAACTGTTAAGAGTATTCCTCACCATTTGTATTCCGGTTTTTTCTTTCCATTGCAGGAGCTGGAGTTTGGCAATCTGACAGCAGTCCTCCATTGTATTTCTTCTTTTATGGCTGCCAAAGTGGCCTCTGTGGACCCTGTCTTTGTCAAGTGTCAAAGCATCTCTGGAAAGTACATGAGTTAGACACTTCCTGGTGTTGTCATGTACATTTTAGTCACTAAAGCTAATCGACTATTTTATGCACATTCAAATGATATGTATTTCTTGTTCCTGTTATTTTTGTAAGGCTCTTATTAAATAATAAAAAATAAATATATATACATATATATATATATATATTTAAAAAACATCTGACTGGAAGTAAAGGATATTTATATTTGCATTAATTGGTTGGTATTGACATTTGAGTATGAATATGCTAAAGATTGTTTCATTTTATCCATGTAGAAAAACATCTGTCACAAAAAAATGGTTTCTATGTTTGTTCATGTGTATAGACACGACACAGTTTTCAATTCAAGCGTAGATGCAAGTTAACTTAAAAGCAGAACCGATAAAACAGAACTGTTGTACTGTACTAATCAACACACATGCAAACATTTGGGAATGTTTATTCTGCTGGGCTATATGATCTCTGGTTCTTCACTTATTCCAGAACTGCAGGAAGACTACAGATGCCGTGGCTGCAGCATGATTTTGGGGGAAAGAGTGTCTGATGAGTGTGTGTTGAGGCCCGCAAATGCGGGGCTTGGAGCAGGCTTTCATGACCCCAGAGGGTATTTTAGTTTGTATTTCAGTGTATACAGTCACTGATATGCTCCTTTACCAAACGGTGGCAGGACAAACACTGTTGGAAGAAGATATAGACTTATTGTAGCAGTGGTATCTCAGTGTATCTGTCAGGTGGTTTAAAATGTTGCTTTCTGAAGTTAAATTAACATTTGTTTTTACGCTCTTGTAGTCCCTTACTTTGTATGTAGCACTGACAGTCATTACAAAGCTTACAAATATATAAATGTTTATATTTATATTCCCTCAGCCTCTTGTTTTCTTTTATATTCCAAAATAAATCCAGAATCATTCCTCCTTATTGTCAAATGTTCTTTTATTGTATTCCGGGGATGTGTTCACAGTTATGGTGAAATAAACGCAGACTAACTAAGTCAATGTTGTTGATTTGCTGGGGAACATAAAGACATGAAGAGTCTTGAAGAGGGTAACGAGGAAATTGAGACAATTGACATGAAACACTCTTCAAATTATACAGCAATAACTTTCATGTCCCATTCTTAGACCCAAAATGTGTTTATTGGGCTTACTTGCCATTTTGGTTTTCCTAATTGGAGGATTGGAGGTATTCTACCCCCTGCCTGTCGCTTGGCTTTGATGCCTGAAGTGACCATATCCTTCCACTTAACAGAAGTCTCTGCCTGCTTGCTAATGTTATGCAGTTTCATCAGCCGTTTGTCAAGTATGGAGCTTAAATACCTTGCTCAATCTATCAGGAAGCATGCCACCCACTCTTGACGACAGGCAACAGTAGTCTCTGAATGCTAACTGAAGCATCCTGATTAGGGGCTTCTGAGGGCGGCTCCAGGAGGACTTATCCCATGAAATCCTGAAGCCTGTTTTAAAGAATTGGAAAACAGGTTACTGTAGTGTTGAATTAAGCCAATTAGAAATGACAGTGTGAGAGGACAGAAGCACAGGGACGACAGCAGCCGTATGAAAACACTTTAACAGAATTACTGTCCGAAAGACACGCATAGAACTTAGACGCGTAGTTAGACGCGCGTAGTTAGCCACGTAGTTAGACGCATAGTTAGATGCGTAGTTAGGCGCATAGTTACACGTAGTTAGACGCGTAGTTAGACGCATAGTTAGCCGCGTAGTTAGCCGCGTAGTTAGACGCGTAGTTAGACGCGTAGTTAGATGCGTAGTTAGACGCGTAGTTAGATGCGTAGTTAGGCGCGTAGTTACGCGTAGTTAGACGCGCAGTTAGACGCGTAGTTAGCCACGTAGTTAGACGCGTAGTTAGACGCGTAGTTAGCCACGTAGTTGGACGCGTAGTTAGACGCGTAGTTAGACACGTAGTTAGACGCGTAGTTAGACACGTAGTTAGACGCGTAGTTAGACGTGTAGTTAGACGCGTAGTTAGACGCGTAGTTAGACGCGTAGTTAGACACGTAGTTAGACACGTAGTTAGCCACTAAAGTCTAATGAAAACTGCCTGACAAAGAGTCCAACCTTGCAACGAGATAAATTACTATCAAAGCAGCACGACTACTGGGAATAAACAGTGTCATTCACTACAATGTAAACAATACCTATAAGCCTTCCATTAAATTACATTTCCATACGATTATACACCTTCAGTATTTACACCTCTTAACTTATTTTTTTTTTAAATGATGAAAAAGTTTCTCACCAATTTACATGAAATATCCCATAATGACAAGGTGAAGAAAATATTTGTAGAAATGTTTGCAAATTTATTGAGAAGGAAATACCGAAATATCTAATTGACATAAGTATTCACACACCTGAGTTAATACATGTTAGAATCACCTCTGGCAGCTATTACAGCTGTGAGTGTTTCTGGGTCCAGGTTTTACCAAAGAGGAAGAGACCTACCTGAATCTGTCCAATAAAAACACTAGTTTGTGTTGCAAAACAACATTTTGGAACTGTTTGGAGTAATGATTACACGCCTGTGTGCAAGGAAACTAGCAAGGCATGTTAAATATGAAGTTGTCGCTCAACAAGTAACCATGTAGCTGTTCGAAAAGTTATAACTTCTAGTCCTAGCTACTAAATCACGTACAGTCGTGGCCAAAAATATTGGCACCATTACACTTTTTTCAAAAAATCTCACAATTTTCCCTAAAAAAATAAAGTAAAAAATTTTACAAATGATTTGGTCTCCACAAATCTTTATTTCACTGTTAATATTACAGAACCTTTGTTTTTAAGTCAGAAAATATATCTATTTAAATCAGAAAAAAAAACAGAAATGGCATTGACAAAATGATTGACACCCTAGGCAATATTTGGTAGCACAGCCTTTGGTCAAAATAACTGCAATCAAGCGCTTCCTCTAACCATCAATGAGCTTCCTGCACCTCTGTACTGGCAGTTTATCCCTCTCCTCTTGGTCGAACTGCTCCAGTTCTCCCAGATAAGAAGGGTGCCTTCTCTTAACTGACGTTTTCAGATCTCTCCACAAGTTTTCAATGGGATTTAGATCTGGACTCATTGATGACCACTTCTTCAGAACAGTCCAGCGTTGTGTCTTGAACCATTCCTGGGTGCTTTTTTAAAGTGTTTATGGGGTCATTGTCCTGCTCGAAGACCCCATGACCATCGACGGAGACCCAGCTTTCTGACACTGGGCCCGACATTGTGCTCTAAAACACCTCGGTATCCTCCTGGTTTCATGATGCCAGGCACACGTTCAAGACACCCAGTGCCTCACTGAACCTCCTCCATGTTTGACTGTAGGGAAGGTGTTCAATTCGTTGAAGGCTTCATTTTGTTTTCTGTAAAACAGAGAGATGGTGTGTGCTTTACCAAAAAGCAATAAGCTCTAATTTGGTCTCATCTGTCCACAGGACATTCTCCCAGAAGGATTTTGGCAAGTTCAGGTGTGTTTTGGCAAATTGCAGTCGGGCTTTCTTATGTCTCTCTCTCAGCAGTGGGGTCCTCCTGGGTCTCCTACCGTATAACCCCCTTTCATTGAGTTGGTGATGGACGGTACGAGTTGAAACTGTCGTACCTTGTGTCTGAAGGTTTGAATCTGTGTGGCAGTTGGTCGACGGACGGTACGAGTTGAAACTGTCGTACCTTGTGTCTGAAGGTTTGAATCTGTGTGGCAGTTGGTCGACGGACGGTAAGAGTTGAAACTGTCGTACCTTGTGTCTGAAGGTTTGAATCTGTGTGGCAGTTGGTCGACGGACGGTACGAGTTGAAGAAACTGTCGTACCTTGTGTCTGAAGGTTTGAATCTGTGTGGCAGTTGGTCGACGGACGGAACGAATTGAAACTGTCGTAACTTGAGTCTGAAGGTTTGAATCTGTGTGGCAGTTGGTCGACGGACGGTACGAGTTGAAACTGTCGTAACTTGAGTCTGAAGGCTTGAATCTGTGTGGCAGTTGACCGAGGTGCTTTCTCCACCATTGGAACAATTCGTTGCTGCAAACGTCCATCAAGTTCTCTCTCTTTCTCTGATGTTTATACTGCAGACACCTTCAACTCAGCACAGGTGAGTTCAATTCCAAAGTATACGAAAATCACTTTAAACAATGCCACTTGAAATAATGTGACTTTAATAATGTCTACATATCTTACAGTATTCATATTACATGTTACATATTACATACAGTGGGGCAAAAAAGTATTTAGTCAGCCACCAATTGGGCAAGTTCTCCCACTTAAAAAGATGAGGGGCGTGTAATTTTCATCATAGGAACACTTC